>NW_015386776.1:867163-899553 GCF_001527695.2 Protobothrops mucrosquamatus | reverse complement strand
ATATATATATATATATATATATATATATATATATATATATATATATATATATATATAATGGTAATTTAGATCAACTACATTTGTCACAGAGAATAAAATTTGATTTGGAAAAATCCATTTCTGTGCACATTCAGAAGTACCAAAATTGTTCAAGTTGATTTGAAACCTTCTAATCCTACAATCTGATTTGACTTTCTAGTTCTATTCAGAAATTCAATTCTGTTCAGTCATTAATTCAGCAATCTAAGCAATTTACCTTTGTATTGAATTTCTGAACAGAAGTTTCAAACAGTCATTAGCATTTGGTATCTTATTTGAACACACATATGGCTACCTTAATAATACTTTTAATAATATGTTAATATGTTTCATAATTTGTTTTTTTTATAGTTGAAATTAAATATTTTTGAAACATTGTTTTGTAAAGAACTAAAGCATAGTGATAATGAAGCTATTTTTTTCACTGGTACATTTTTTAAGAAGTTCAAATGCTGAAAAGTTGCTAAGGGACTTTTTATGTTAATTAGCTGTGAATGCAGTGTATAGTGTATTACATAATACAAGCAATCTATTTTTTATTCTGCTCAATATGGGATTCTATTATACACATGCCACAAAAATCACCAATTTTAAAGCAATAAGTCTGCTAGCCTTAGAATCAGTATTTCATTCCTTGCCAGCTGGTGTGTGGATGAAAAGTTAAGGTATAGTTATGATTTTAAATGATACTGCACATATTGCTTATAAAAAGAAAAACTAAAAACTAAAATAAAAGCCATACTGTGCAATCCAAAAAGCTTCAAAGTTTTTTCCCTAGCAATATAAGTTTGGCCAAACTTATTGATGATGAATATAAATGATGTACATTTGAAACAGATCTGGAAAGTATTTATTTTTTATATTACTGTATTTGTATGCTATCCTCTCCCACTGATGCCACCTCGTTTGTTTGTTTGTTTGTTTGTTCAGCTATTTTACAACTGTCAATGCAGCAGGATCTCAATTCCTCCAATCCAATGATAACACATGTACAGATTTTTAAAACCTACATTAACTATTACATATCTTATTTTGTACCATACTTTTCCTAATCTATGTAACTAAAGTTATACAAAGATACTTTCACCCCAAGATTAATCTAGACTAGAATTTCTCTTCTCACTGATGGCAACTTCTGCTTGGCTCTGATATTTTTGATTCAGGCTGAAAAAACAACGCCATTAAGACCAGTGTGTCCAAGCTTGGCAACTTCAACTCCACAAATTGGTGACTGGCTGGGGAATTCTGGGAGATGAAGTCCACAAGTTGTCAAGGTTGGATATCCCAGGTTTAGACTTTTGGGAGCACATACCTTCAGCTGTAGATATTTTTGTGGCAGTTATTTGCATTTTTTATAATGTTGGCAACTATTTAAAATGTTTAAGCACAAGTTACAAGATGTGATTATCAATATCCACATTTGCTCAAGGTTGCTTATATATTTGACTGGGAAAGCAGAGCTGCAGTCATCTCAGAGCTTAGAGATTTCTCCTGCAACCTTTGATCACTAGCCAAAGAAGTAAGGGCTTTGTAATAAATATGCAAGTCATGCAAACCAATCAGAATAAATAAAGAGAACGAAGGACAGTCAAGGAGATAGATTTAAAGTCTAAAAACAGGATGAATAACAACATGGATTTTTCTCAAAACACTTTAAAATTAACCCCTATCTCTACTAAACAAGTTACAAGGTTGCATATGTAGTTTTAAGACTAGATGGCTGCTCACAAGATTGGTACCCTGTTTTTTTATGCTATCCTGTATACATGACAAGAATCTTCCACGCACATGCAATTTAATCAGAACTTACAATGATTATGTCAATCTAAAAGGTATATTTTTCTCCTCTATTTGTTTTGTCTGAAAAACATTACCTCTTGGACAATTTTTTAAAAAACATTACCTCTTGGACAATTCATAGAATGGTGAATCCACTTGATGAAAAACTCTTAAGATGAAGGATTAAATGAAAGCTCTGTCTGCTGCAGTCATATATTTATGTACAAGAGTTGTAAAATCATCTTTAGTTACTAAAATTATCATCAATTAAAAGAACAACACATAATGAACATAAAGAGGTGGTTAAGAATGACTGTGGAGAGAGACTGCCAAAAATTAAGAAACAAAAGAAAGCAAAACTGGATATCAGAACAAACAGTGGAAATTACAGAGAAGAGGAAAATAGAAAAATCTCACAGAAGAGCCAGACAAAGAATTTCAAGAGTTGTTAGAAGTGACAAGAAGTATTATTATTACAACATCTGTAAAGACATTGAAGATGAAAAAAGACTCTAAAAACAAGAAAAGAACTCAGAAGGTTGTTCCAATCTGGAATTGGTATGCAAAAAGATGCCAATAGTAGTAACTAATTCACTAATTAGTAACTAATTCAAAGGAGATCAAACAAAGAGATAGCAACAATCAAGATACTGTGGGGGATATTCTCTACTTACAAGAACCATTAGTAGTAGAAGATGAAGTTAGATTATTATAATGTACTGTAGTATAAGTGTCTGATAGCCAAACATGCAAAGGAGCTGCAAACTCTAGTAATAAAAGTCAAGGAGCACAATGAAAACATGGGACTAACATAAAATATTAAAAAGGTCAAATAGGTAAAATAGCCACCCTTATAACTGCTGTTGAAGACAGTGAACTGGTAGATAGCTTCAGCCTTTTAGGATCAACTATTAGAATAAAGGAACTAGAGTGCAGACTAGCAGTAAAGCAACCATGAAGGTCTTAACAATACCAAGAAAACAAACCAATTTGTCATCTAACAAATCCAGACTTCTTATTGAGGCACAAATAACCAGGCCCAAATTATCCTACTTCAGAGCCATTATGCAAAGACCTAGCTCTTGGAGAATATTCTAATGCTGGGAAAAGTGGAAAGGAAAGAGAACAACCAGAAGCAATGTGTACAGGTGAGTGGCGATAATGCACCATTGGAAAATCTGAAAGATCAAGTTAGGGACAGATCATCATGGAGAATATCTAGCTATGTGATCACTAAGAGCTGATACTGACTTGATGGCACATAAGCAAGCAAGCAAGCAATAAGCAAGCAAGCAATTTCCTTATAATATGTAGAAATGACCAGAAAGCACTATGTTTCTCATATTTATTATGTTGAATTTCATGGACTACTTCAGAAGGACTTTGAATTTTTATTTATTTACAAAGTAGTAATAAACACCCCCCCTCTTTTTTCAAAATACAACTAGTTACTCCATTTTTCTACTATTTTATTTCTACCTTGATGACTTATTAAGCAGATCTCCTTGTACAATAACACTGGGAAACAAAATTACTGACCTGATTATCTTTCATTTTCCCTATATATGTAAATGATTATTATGCTTTTTAGGTAGTTCAACAAAAGTAATAATTAAATAGAGGACAGATACCTATGATGCTATAAAAGCACATCTTGATTCTTTGAGCTTCTATTAACTGTACTTTCTTTGGCAACTATTGTATAAGAATCATTACTGCAAATAACTGAAATTATCGGATGGGATTATTTTATAACTATTAATAAGGCATACAACTAGGATATTGTAAAATAAAATATATAGCAACACTTTATGACATTCTTAAACTGAAGATATTGCTTTTGATATATAGTTTTTAATAATGTGTTCAGAAGTTGGAATTGGCAGAGGATAGGATATTAACTAAATATTGTTGATCTTATGCAGCATCTTACTCCTTTAGCAGATCAGGGGTCTAGTCATCCAACATTCTGCCAGTAAAAATCTTTCCCAGCTAATTATATTCAGAAACCTGCTCTCTCCAAACCTGTGGAGAATTCATTTGGTTATCATAACTACTCCATAATAATGGAGAAGATATTCTTCTTTAATCAATGATAAGTATCTGAGAAATAGTCTAGGGATAACATTTGATTTTTTTTTTTGAAAGAGGGTTGAAAAAATGCTAGCTAAAGAGCAGTAGAATATTTTTTCTACATTTTACTGGTAAACAAATTATGATGAATTGTTTATTTACTATATATATCTGTTAGGTAAAGTCGAGTTCTATCATATGAAGTTCAATAACATCATGTTTTGGACTTTACCTTCAAATATCTCAAGTGATCCTAGTCAAACATAGCTGAAAGGCATAAGATTATGAAAAGGTGTAATAAAGTTATCTACTTTTTACAACACAAATGAGAATGTGGCCGAGGAAAAGTGAATCTTCACAGATAGGATGGCTCTTGTAGTCTGATTCTAATACCAGAAAAAGCTAAGATAAAAGTAATGGAATAGGAACTATGGCTGCATCTTAGTGGCAAAACATGTCTTGCATACAGAAGGTTTCAATCCATAGCATACCTAGTTAAAAGGAGAAAACACAAGATAATATGATAGGTACAATAGATAGCCACTCTCAAATAGAATAGGAACGGGGTATAGCTAATCGAATACTTGAGCCTGCTATCCTATTGCTAAGATCTAGTTTGTAGTGTGAACTACAATTGTCTTTTTTTTCTTTTGCTTTCGAGTCAGTGTTAACAGTTGGCAACTGCCTGCACTAGTTATTAATAAAATAATAAAATGTTCACTTCCCCACTTTAGCTGAAAACAAGATAGAACAAGCAATTCTGAATTAACAAACATGGCTCACTGAATCATATTATTAGGCTTGACTCTACTATTATTTCTGACAAGGAATATCTCAGTCATCTCCACTGAAAATGTTCTACTAGGATCAATGGCTTGAAACTTACTCCTAATTTTTATTTCCTCTTTGTGGATCTATGACTAATTAATAACTATTTGCCTACTCAAGCTATAAGCACATAAGATATTCTAATTGTATGTTTATAATAAAATTATAATTCCATATATTATCTTACATGCTTATAGTAGTGTGAGATATAAATCTTTTTGTAAATGAAGCAATAAATGCCGATTCAAATTATGTCTTTGATATTTGAAGACCAGTACTAGCAACAAGGAGAATTCCAATCATTTTGGCCCTGCTTGTTCCATTTTTTTTCAGAGTGTATTCATCTACCTCTATAAATTGTTATTTTAATATATATGACATGAACAGAGGTGATAGGACATAATGAACATCTCAAAAGATAATGAATATGTTATGTAGATTTGTATGCTTATACCTACTGGAAAAAAATAAAAACATTGAAATTAAATTAAAATATTTATCCTTATATTACACTGCATCATCTCTATTAAATAGCTATGGGATAATATCAGTTATTTTGGACAGATGGAGAACATGGAATATCTTGAATAACTTATCTGCCTACCAATAGATACTATACATCAGGAAGATGCTTTATATACTTGCCCTAATTAGCTAACTTTTTTTTAAAAAAAAAGTTCTTTTGGATATTCAGTCTGAAGTCTTCCTGCCAGACTTTATCTAAAGTGGAGGTATCAGAAATTGAACCTGAACTCTTTTGCTGCTAAGTATTTGCTTTGTTGTGAATGATGATTTATTTAGCTGCACCACATATACTTTAGATCTGACATTTTCTCCTGCTTTTTGCTGCCTGCCTGCATTGCAATGTTTTGCAGTCACATCACGTGCCAGTCTATGTGACATTACCCTTGCTGAGACTAGGATGATTAATGATACATTTTCGGCAATTGAGGAAGCTCAGCCTTATTGCCATGGACATACTGAAACTCAAAAACTTTAGAGATAAGAAGTAGATTAGAAAGATAAGAAAAGTTGTTCAACCAGTTGGACAAAACTATATTGTATACCAATCAAACATGAGCTTAGTCACAAGAAAGAGGAGATTGCAGCCATCTTTTATCTTAAACATGCCTGACCAGCAATTGCCCACTGTTGAAGTATTTTCAACTACTTTAAGAACTGTGTGTTAGCAATGCTCACTATGTCTTCTTTAAACAAACAGTTGATAACTGCTTCTCATTTGGTAATAAATGAAAATCAAACAAATATGGAAGTGAAACCAATCAATATGATTACTTACCTTTTTAGCATTTAGTAGTCTGGGTTAATTAATAAAACAAGAAATGGGTCATACCAAACTGAGAATGGTGTTTCTTAGCTTACTGCAGAAGCTCTCTTGCTAATCCCAGATGAGAAAAGCATGAACATTACAAAGAGCCAGTTCAAATGTAGAACAATCAACATTTGATGGTTTTCTCAATATTAACTAAAAAGGATATCAGATAAAATCAATGGCACTTATAATAAAGATTTCCAGTGTGGCATCTTCTGATCAAGCAGCCAATTATCTGTCACTGGAGCTTCACAGGTTGAGCTGTAGCCTAGGGAACAACTATTAGAAGGTGAAGAGAAATGTGGAATAGTGCTAAAGAAAGGGCACTTCGGAACACCTGATAAAATTAATGTGGAGTGAATAACTGGAAACTGTGCTAATGGGATTTCATTGAAAACAGTTCCTTATGTTTTAATACTGAAAACACAGGATACTGCTTTCTCATTTAACACTAAGGAATGCAAATACCCCTACACATTTAATTTTTTTTAGCCAAAGCAACTCCTTAATTTTCAAGTCACATATCATACATGATTAAACTACCAGGCATCATAGACTGTTCATTCTTGAACTCAAGGACCATCTTTATGCTCTTCCTTTCAGTTAGATATGGCATATAATTTCTTACATTTCACATGGTATAAGAAGAGGTGGGACCTTAGAACACCAGTGAAGGCCTGGAACAAGGACTCCACTTGGGGTTATTCATATTCCTGCCTGTGTTGCATCATTCTTGAAAGATGAGATGAGATGAGATGAGATGAGATAATCTTTATTGTCATTTTTTACTGTGGGCACAACGACACACATCAAAAATGAAATTTAGTTGCCCGCTCTCAAAGTGAACACATACATGACACACACCTAAACATAGTATATACAACATATACATATTTGTTTTCTGAGGTTTTTGCGGGTGTTTGTATGTAGGTCTTTAGTTATTCGGGTTTTCTCCCGCGTAGAATTAAAAGTACCTTGGCGACGTTTCGACGAAGTCACATTCGTCATCTTCAGGCTGGTGTCTTCAGCTTCGTGCTTCTAAGAAGATGACGAATGTGACTTCGTGCTTCGTGCTTCTAAGAAGATGACGAATGTGACTTCGTCGAAACGTCGCCAAGGTACTTTTAATTCTACGCGGGAGAAAACCCGAATAACTAAAGACCTACAAACATATACATACTATATACAACATATGTATAGACCTACACCCCTACATATACATTGTCAAGGCTGCTAACATTGGATGTTCTTGCTTGACAATATATGAAGAAGCAGACATGTTTTATTTAACCTATGTATTACTTCTAGAGTTAAAGTTAGATAGTGTTGGAAGGGAGGGGGGAAAGAATGTACTTGGGAAATAGTTAGCCATAACAATCTTTCAGTACAGTATTTTTCAAGGTTAGTTGTAACCAGAGGAGATACGGAAGGGGAAGTTCACACTTCAAACTAATTGGAGAACGTGATTGATGACTGTTAAATGAAGGAGTGAGTTATGCTTTGTTACGGGTGATTGGGGGGAGGAGAATTCAGATTTTGGCTTCACTATGTACGTGCCGAAGCTATGTAGTAATTAAAAAGATTCTTTAAGGAAAACAGTGCCTCAAAGTTCTTTGAAGAGCTTCTACTTTCAGAACCATGACATACATAACATATGAATATTAAAGAATCTATTATACTTTATAGTGCTCAAAATATTGCACTGGAATACTTTCACATAGTTCAAGTATTGCTAGATTCCTGATTAGGTGTCATTAAAAACCAGTGAAAAGAGTAAAACCTTGTTTCCTTTTTCTGGGAATAGACTACAGTATCAACCTTGCCTGTAGAAAGTCCAAAAGGACATCAAACACCTGTTCCTGATTAATATTAAAGATTTATCTTTCATTCTTATACTTCCCTGGAAAATACAACTAAAGTACAAAAAGGACTGCATAGTCTGTCCATTGTATTGCTCTGGTCACAATTGGCAACTAAATGCTGAAATTACTGGCAGATTTTAAAGCTAAAATAAAATTTCACTTATTGTATTAGTTCTAAATTATATTCATTCAAGGAATTTGAAGGTTTTCAATCCAAATTTTATCAGAGTCACCTCATCTCACAGTGTATTTTATCTTTTGCATTTGTATTCCAGGCTGGTTTCAACTTAAGCCTAGCCGTAGATAGTGGTCAGTTTATTATTTTTTTAAGCAAGTGCTTTGGGACCCTGGTTCATTTATATACTCACACTTCTAGCAAGTAAGACATTGGAATATCAATTACATACAGTACCTGTTATTGGTTCATGATTTGGTGTATGAATCTCTTGCCAGATTTTGTGCAATGGCCATATCAGCATGCCAATGATTACTTAAAGAATGCTAGTTATATGATTATCATATTTTTCAAATGTCCGAGCTTGTACATTTTATTTGGGCTGGCTGTAGACCATTATTTATTTTGCTCTAAGTACATTGGACGTTAAATAGCGTATGCATTTTAATTTCAGCATTTTATAATTAGGAAGAGATTTTTAAAAGCCAAAATATAATAGGTCTTTTAAAATGCAAAAACTTCATATGATGAACAATTGCTGTACTTGAAACTGAATAAACATTTCTTTCATTTCAACAAGTACTTGGGTATTGCCATCATGGATGGCTTTGCTTCATTGGCAAACACCTGCAGCCTATGTCTAAAAGGAATGCACTGCAGTATTTGTAGGAGTGTTACCAAACTTTTCTTCTATATTCTTAATACAATTCTTCATTCTTGTTTTGTAAATATGAGCAGGATGAAAGAATTAGGTTGAAAGGGATTGCTTTGAAAGACACTTCATAAATAAGAAAAACATAGTTTATATGTATCCAACTTCTGACAAAGGTTTTAAATTTCCATATTTATCTTTGGAGAACCACATGTTGATCTTCTATATGGGAGTCTTGACTGGGTTAACATGTCAAGAGGGGACTGCAACTGCATGATCAAACCCCCACTTTTTATGTGTGATGCATATGAGCTTTGATCATGTGATCCAACTGCCAAGTTGACTTTTTTGACTCCCTCCAAAATGCTCCTGTTACAGCCAATAACTAGTCTCTGACCTACAGAAAGTGTTATGTACTGAGCTTAAACTAGGAACAAGTGCAAAGAAACCGTTAGCAGACCACGTGGCCTTACTGTCTGGCTAATCATTAGTATGCATTTAAGCAGGAGACAGTGCCCTAAGCTGAATGTATAAAAAGCGGCGGAGCCATTTTGTTCTGAGTTCTGTTTAGCTGCAAATAAAGAAGTACCTGTTTGTGAGTCCTGCCTCTTCAATGCCTACCAATGCAAGAAACAGAACAGAAAGTGTTTGTGATATATAGACATAAATGCACAGAGACACACAGAGACTAAAATTTTACGTTCTGTAAAATGAAGGCAGGTCCACTTTACATGTATTTACCCCCAAATCATTGTGTGTAGGGAATATCTAGCAGCAATTTGGGCCTTTAAGAGTATGTTTGTTAAGAACTGTTTATCTGTCTTTATACCAAACAGTGCTGAAGACTTGTGTGGAGTAAGGAATGATGCAATTTATTTGTTATTTATTTCTTTGATTTTTATGGCTGCCCTTCTCACAATAGCAGGTTACAACCTTTTAAAACAAAACAGAACATAATATATTACATATTAAACTTCAATGATCTGTGAAGTAGAAAGGTGGGTAAGGCATTAACAAATGCAATACAAGCAATCAATTCAAACTCATTATAACATATTTGTAGGATAGGTTTGATGATTATAAAAAATAGTACATATAGAATAATGACAATTGTGATAAAACTTAAAAGGTCAATTAAATTATTATATCTATTGAAAAAAAATTGAAAGTAATTTCTTTTTATTTTCTATCTGCATTTTTGGCTTTTATTTATTTTATTTATTATTTTTTTTCTTTCTTTCTTTCTTTCTTTCTTTCTTTCTTTCTTTCTTTCTTTCTTTCTTTCTTTCTTTCTTTCTTTCTTTCTTTCTTTCTTTCTTTACTCTTTTTATCTACCCTATCTTAAATATTAGCTTTTATTAGTTTTTATCTTATTATTAATTAATGATGATGATGATGATGATGATGGTATTGGAAGGGACATTGGAGGTCATTTAGTCCAACCCCCTGCTCAAGCAGGAAGCCCTATACCATTTCAGACAAATGGTTGTCCAATCTCTTCTTAAAAACTTCCAGTGTTGGAGCATTCACAACCTCTAGAGGCAGGTTGTTCCATTGTTCTAACTGTCAGGAAATTTCTCCTTCATTCTAGATTGCTTCTCTCTTTGATTAGTTTCCATCCATTGCTTCTTGTCCTGCCTCCAGGCGCTTTGGAGAATAGCATGACTCTCTCTTCTTTGTGGCAACCCCTGAAATATTGGAACACTGCTATCATGTCACCCTTAGTCCTTATCTTCATTAAACTAGACATACTCATAAAAATATAAAAAAATATGGCAGATGAATACTTTTCTGGAATTCAAAATCTAAGGAAACAGAAAATTTGTGTTGTGTTCACAATGCCCACTGTTCTTTCAATTTGTTATTTGTTGTAGCTTCATCAATATATGATTATTACTCAAACTATAATACTTTTCCATGTCTTTATTAGTTTCAGAATCTCATTTTATTCTATAAATAATCGTGAAAAGATTTGGAACATTAAATTTGTTTGCCTGTAGGTGTTTGCTGATTCGTTGTTTGATTATCTTTTCCAGAATCTTCCCAGGTATTGAGGTCAGGCTGATAGGTCTGTAATTTCCTGGATCCATTTTTTTCCTTTTTTGTAGATGGGAACTACATCAGCTCTTTTCCAGTCCTCCAGTAGTTCCCCAATGCTCCAGGATCTTTGAAAAATATAGTTCAATGGTTCTGAGATCACATCTGCCAGTTCCTTGAGAACCCTGGGGTGTAATCCATCTGGTCCTGGTTATTTGAACTCGTCTAGGCTGGACAGGTGCTCACTTACCGTTTTCTTGCCTATCTTAACTTGCATTTCTATTCTGCTTTTTATGGCACTATTTTTGGTAGGTTGGTCTGTTTTTTCCCTTTGTGTAAAGACAGGTGCAAAAAACGAGTTAAATAGTTCTGCTTTCTCCCTGTTGCTTGTCACCTTCTTGCCACTTTCCTCCACTAATGGACCAATCATTTCCTTCACTTTCTTCTTGTTTTGTACATGTTGAAAGAAGCTTTTTTTGGTATTTTTGACTTTGGTCGCAAGCCTTAATTCATTATGAGCCTTAGCTTTCCTCATTTCATCTTTGCAGGCTCGGGCTATTTGCTGATATTCTGACTTAGTTATGTGCCCCTCTTTCCACTTTCTATACTTGTCCTTTTTATCTTTCAATTTATCAGAGAGTTCTTTATGCAGCCATGCTGGTTTCTTTTGAGAGCTGTTATTTTTCCTCTTTGTTAGTATTGTGCTAGACTGGGCTTTTATTATCTCACTTTTCAAAATTTCCCAAGCTTCTTGAGTTGTTTTCCCCTTGAGGATTCTCATCCATGGAATCCTTCCCAAACCCTCTCTAAGTTTATTGAAATTAGCTCTCTTGAAGTCCAAGACTCTAGTTTGACTGTGTTCTATTGCTTGTGCTTCCATAATGTTGAATTCCAATATTGCATGATCACTTCCTCCCAAGGTTCCTATGGCTTCAATACCTTCTATTATTTTATCTCTGTTAGTGAGAATTAGATCCAAGATGGCTAATCCCCTAGTTTCCTTCTCTACTTTTTGGGAGACAAAGTTGTCTGCTAGGTTTGCAAGGAATCTGTTTGATCTTCCACTTGGTGCAGAGTTTGTCTCACAGTTAATGTCAGGGAAGTTAAAGTTCCCCATTACTATTGTGATGTGCTTCCTACATACCTTAGTTAGCTGACTAGCAAAAAGTTCATCTATTTCCTCTGTTTGGTTGGGTGGCCTATAGTATACACCTATGGCAATGTGATTCCCCCCCCCTTTTATATTGACCCCCCTTTTATATTGACCCCCCTTTTATATTGACATATATTTATGATGTGTCCAGCATATATTTCTGTTTCATGATGCTTAGAAGCAAAAGCAGGTTTGATTTCCTCCCATTCATCTTCTTGGCTATCCAATCTTCTTGGCTATCCAAAGTCCTTGGCTATCCAATGAAGCAAGTTGTTCCATTTTAACCTTGCAGGCAGTTCAGACAAGAAGCCCAACTGAAGTACTAGCAATATCTTTATTGTAAAAGTTACATTAACAGAATCTTGCAAGACTGAAAATACCTGTCCTTTCCTTTACTCTCTGGAAAACTAGGGAAGACCCCTTCTGAAACATTTTTTCAGAATGCCATTCCTCCTTCAGTTGGCTGAGACATATTTACATGCCTGTTATCCCATCTGCAGTTTTTTTTCCCGTTTCCCAGAATCGTTCCACATACACACCAGCACCAAAATTCAAAGGAGTCATTTTTTTTATTCTTGTTTTTCTACAAAATCCAACTTTTGTACTGTATGCATATATCATGACAGAGAAAGCTATTAGATGGAAGATTATCTACTTATTGGAACAAATTAAAATTTGCAATTGGTATTCAGCTTGCTTGTTTTTTGGCCATGAATATTTCGTTCATCTTCCAGATTACATAAAAAAAGCAGATTCTCTAGCAAGAGAAAAGTTATAAATGCTGCCTACCACATAAACAGTTTTAAACATTAAATTGCAAATTATGAGTCTTAAAGGGATTTCCACTTTAATATTTACTGAAATTATTATCCTCATGTTTATAATGTGTAAATACAAAAGAGCTGAAATAAATAAGTATTTGAAAAAACCAAATATACCATGCCAAATTAGTTAAATTTTAGAGGCAAGATGGTTATAAAGACAAAAGAATTGTTTAAAATTGTAGCCGGCAATTGGCAAATAAATAAACTTTCAATGAAACAAAATATTTAAAGATTGAATAATTGCAAAAATGTTGATAATAAGAGTTCATTTTCAGTCAACATAATTTTTGTGCCACTATGAATATAATTAAATGTTTACCTCTTCAGCTTTTGAAGCACAAACCAGTTCAACATAGAAACAGGACATTTTCCAGAATGTCGAAACCAAAAGAAAAGATGCCAAATCTGTAGTAACTGAGCTATGCTTTATTCAGGTATATGGTCCTTCCTTTAAGCATAATCATTTTGAGAAATATGTTTAACATGTTAAGTTACTGGGAAAGGTAACATATAACTAATACAAAATCTAACTAACTAAATAGGTTTTGCTTTCAACTTACTATTATATAAAGTATTGTAGTTTGAATTAATGCAGTGGCATTAAAAAAATCTTTAAAATTTTGTTTTAGAAATATTTTGTTTAATTGGTATGTAATATAGTAGCCCATATGAAATCAGATGTTAGAAGCAGATATGATTCATAATACAGGGATAAAACTGGGAAAATGAAAGAGATAGCTGTGTTCAAGGTTCACAACCTGTTTTATAAGAGAGCCTATAAAGTGAGCTTGCCACAAAAAGTTAGTGCCAGGTGGTCTCTCCATCTGTTATGCTTTAGAATAAGTGATGTCTTTTCTCTGAATCCTAGGTTTTATTCTAGAATTGCCTGCATATTTCTGTGCTACTATACTTTTAGTAGAGGATCAGAATTGTTTTAAGCAGTTTGCATCAAGGCTCATTCCCCACCATTCACTCAGGACTGAAGAGAAGTGCAGTGATTCATGAGGTTAGGATGCTGGACTGACAACTGGCAGGTTTGTGTTCAAGACCCAGTGGCTGCTGCAGGATGGGGTGAGCTCCCATCACATCCTCCAGCTCCTGCCAACCCAGCAGTTTGAAAGCAGGTGACTGTGAATAGATAGAGGGGTACCACTTCAGTAGGCAACTTAATGGGGACATGAAAGGAGCCTAAAATTGGGTGTCTCCCATGCAATAGCAATAGCACTTAGATGTATATACTGCATCACAGTGCTTTACAGCCCTCTCTAAGCGGTTTACAGAGTCAGCATATTGCCCCCAACAATCTGGGTCCTCATTTTACCAACCTCGGAAGGATGAAAGGCTGAGTCAACCTTGAGCCGGTGAGAATCGAACTGCCGAACAGCTGGCAGCCAGCAGTCAGCAGAAGTAGCCTGCATTACTGCATTCTAACCACTGTGCCACCACAGCAATGGTATGTCACCATTCAATCCTTTCAACCCAAAAGTGCTTCGGTGCTCCTGACACCAATGTAGTAGTAGTCAGAACTGAAGAAGCTTCCTGGATGAGAAACAAAACATTTTCAAGGAAAAAAAACAAGAATGTCCAGTTGCCTTTTGGAAAAGCATCTTTGGGACTCATGTATTGCTAACCCAGCCAGTTTGTATTTTTAATTATACTGATTGCAACTGTTGGGCCTGTAGGATGGAATACTAGAGAGAACTTTCTATAGAGGAACTCTTTAATCTGATCCTTCTCTGAGAAAAGCAAGGACAAAGCCCGATGCGGTTATATAGGTTTACCACCCACAAAAGATATAATAAAGACAAGGAAAAGAACATCACAATTTGCTACCTAATTCCTCCTTCCCACAAAAAAAAAATCTATGGGGAAGGGATTCCTTTAAAGAATGTTAAATCCTAATAAATATATAAGATGTTAATTCAAGAATTAGAAATATATTTTAAATTAAATATGAATTTTCAGCATCTAATCATGTCTAAAGACAGATGTAGGCTTGTCATGATAAATTAATGAGTTTCTTATTTTGTTCTTCCTAAAACAGAGAGAAGGCTTTTGTATTGGATATCTAAGCTCATAGAATAAAGGCTAGTAATCTCAAAGCTCCTCCCCAGAAATTTTCTGTGACTATCCATCCTTGCCCCAATCTCTAGGGGCACTTTTGTCTCCTTCTGGTAGGTGAGAGAACTAGACCTCTCACATGTTGTGCTGCCTTTCTGGAAATTAAATATGAAAAAAAAGAGTATCTCTAATGCAGAGGTCCCCAACCTTTTGGGCACCAGGGACCGTTTTTTCTGCACACTGGAGAGTGTGTGGTTTTGTGTGCTACCTTCATCCCATGGATGGGGGTTTCCTTGTTTGTGCGGACTGGTTGTGGGCATGCTGCAGCCCAGTACTGGTCCACGGACCGGGGCTTGGGGACACTGCTCTAATGGAACCCCTTGGCTATTGTATTTTATTATTATTTTATTTAAAACATTTACATACCCACCTGTCTTTCACCAACTCTGGGCAGGTCCAAATAATAAATTAAAAGACATCTAAAAATCATGTTAAAGCTATAAAACTCAATTAAAACATTAAAAACAAAAACCTGGTGCCAAATCAGTTCTAATATGTGATTAATTAGTCTTCTTTCAATGCTTGAGAGAAAAGTCAGCTTTTCAAAAGCTTTACAGAAGTCTAAAAGGGGTGGAGGCCAGCTGAACTTCAGAGGACAAGGTGTTTCAGGGGGCAGGGGCTGCCATGGAAAAGACACACTTCTTAGCTCCTATCAGATGACAATATTTACAGGAAGGGACTACCCACCCTATCTCACCTGGTAAGATGGATAGGTGTTCTTAGTGAAAAGCAGTCCCACAGATAACATGGCCTTGTACAATATAGGACTTTTAAGATGATGACCAGCACCTTGAATTGTACCTAGAAAGAAATTGAAAGCCAAAGCCAAATATAAATAAGGATATTTCAAGATTTCTCTGCTATTGATAGCTAAAACAAGATTTTTCCAAACTCTTTGGGCCAGCTGAGACATTTTAAATTTGGGTACTGAACTCCATTGGGGCAGGATTTGCCCATTCAACAGATGGCTGAGTATGGGCAGTCATAAAGTGTTGATTTCCCAGAAGGCAAAAAAGCTGTAAGATTAGGGGAGCAGGATGGGGAAGAAGCATTACCAAGATCTTAAATAGAACGCAAAGTACTGAATTCTAAAAAACAAACAAACTTGGAGGTAAATAACTTGACCAATAATACAGAGATATGTTTTGAATTCCCAAAGCAAAATCATATATTTGTTCCCATAAAGCACAACAAATTAGTCATTTAACAAAAGGCAAAATGCTCAAAAAAATGCAGCCATTAGCAATACATCCCCATTGCCTTTCCAAATTAGGTTTCAAGATTATCTTTCCTTATGGGTGTGGAATAATTAGACATATTCAAAATAAAACCCTGACTCCAGCTGCTTGCCATTTTTAATCTTTTAAGAATGTATCTGGGGGAAGGCATATATATTACTGGAAATAAAGGTAGCAGCTGGAGGTTGGTATGTCCCTTTGCAGTATACCAGCTTCCTAGCGTAAATCATTTTAATAGAAATAAGAATTAGGAGATCTTGTCAGGAAGATTTCCCGATGTGCATTAATATGGTTGCCATATTCAGTATTAATTAGCTAAAACAACATACCAGAACATTATTAGTGCTACAACCACTGTCACTCCAAAAACATCCGAAGGTCAAATAGTATGAACTGGAAGGATAGGGAAAAATGGTAAATAACTATCATTTTCTGTCTGATGAACCACACACCACATACTAAGAAGTAATTGTAATTATTTTCCAAATAAACATTATAGCAACTTAATCTGCACAGTCTAGGTGTGATGGAATACATGCATATCTATACAGCTGAGCCATTGTTCTGTCTTTAAAGTGGAATTGTTTCTACAAGAATCACATAAACATAGATCACCAACTTGCTATCATTATGATATTAAGATCATTGATTTTTTTTCTAATGGATGAAACCACATCTTTTAACAAAGTGTCTAATCATAGTTAAATGAATAAATAATGAATTATTTAATCCATCCCCTTCCCTGATAAACAGTCTGAATAGTTAATTATATTCACCATTAAAGATTTTTGCCTTATATTGAATTTAAAATTCACCAGCTTTAATTTCCAACTATTGATTCAACTACTCTTTGGTCTCATACATTACAGAGCTCCTTAAAAGCCTGATTCTCAAGAGACTCACCTAACTGTATTTCTATTCTTAATATAAATAGAATATTTCACACAGAGACAGAGACATGATTCTATTCATCTCATTCATCACTGTGTTTCCATGACATCCTGATAAAAGTGATGAATTTGGTTGGGCTGGAGTTTCAAACCAATATTCTGTCCAGGATATGCAAAGTCCCTTACAAGACATACATAACCAAAGAAAAGATGATTCTCCTTAATTCCAAGTCTCAGAAGAAGGATGTAGCTTCTGCTTCAATACTTCAAGTATCTTGGTTACCCAGTACCAAAACAAGCCACAGTTCTTCCCTCTAATTAAAATCCCAATGTTCTAGCTTTTACCAAGACTTCTTTATGAATTAGGGTTGGGATACTTGAGATGTTATCTAATTATTAATTTGTAATTAATTTGGTCCTCCCCCAAGTCCTACTGTGCAAGGGATGTTACTTGTATGCTTGGGAAGGATGAATAAAGAACATTGGGAGTATATGCACAGAGTATACAAATAGGGATCAAGCAGCTAAAAGTAGTGGCAGGAAGTTTGTACTTTCAGGCTTGCAAAAGTCCTTTAATGTGGTCCTACACTAAAGTAGAATTAGTTCTTCTAGTGATATTTCCTATCTAGTTCATCTGAGAGGGCTGATATATTTCCTATGGCTTTCTATGTAATTGGATTTGAAGAAGCAGGATAGGAAACCTATTGAACTTTGGTGTTAGACAAGACACCTCAGAATACTAAGGACTGCCAAGAAAACAAACCAATAGTTTGATTATGGATCAAGTCAACCCAGAGTTCTCATTTTAAGCACAAATGAGCAGGCTCAAATTATTATTTTTTATAAGAAATCTCTAAATAATCAGAAATTTCAGGGATAAGAGAATTTATTATTGGAAAATGAGTCAGACCTGTTCATTCTATAGACTGAATATATTATATAGCTCACAGGTCTAGAAAAACTAAAGTTGAAATAAAAGAAGTATGAAATACAAACAGTCATACATTGGACACATCATGAGAGTTGATGCATCTATGAAACAATTATAATGTTGGGTCAGGTAGCCAGAAGAAGAAGAAGCTGCTGATGGCTCTTGGGACAGAAAGACAGAGAATTAGGAGTCCTACAATTGCCCCTGCAGGAATTCCGTAATAACGTAAGCAATAGGTCAGTCTGGAGAGCTTTTATCCACATGGTCAATAGGAGTCAGCTGTGACTTGATAGAACCTAATAACAATAGCATTTAAAAAAGTATTTTATTAAAGATTTACAGGGTTCTACTATCTTGAAGGAAAAAGTTTTTGAAGTTACACTGAAATAACATCAAATAAAATTTGAGGATCCTGTTTTACAACAAAAAGGAAAATAAATATATTGGCCACATTAATATATTTTATCTGGGTCCATTAATTGTTTTCTCCCCCCCCCCTATTTAGTCACATGTTAAAGTAGTGTCATATTGCTTATACATAATTTTTATTAAGGTACTTGCAGAATTTATTCCAAATAGAAAAGATATTTTATTTCTAGGAATTTCTGAGAAGAAGGCTGTGAAATGAGCAGATATCAGTTTTTATCATAACATATGGAGCATTAAATTCAAATATTTCTTATGAAAGTCACATAGTACATCACGTACCTGTTTATCATCATGTATTTTTATACAGAAGTTATAAAAGATACATTGTTAATCAGAAAAAAAAATAATGTACTAAAATATTTAGGACTGTACACATAGTAACATTATTTTCTTTATTTAATTCACCATTTACTTCTTAAACCAAAATAGCTATAGAGTATTTTTTTAAAACATATACTGCAAAATTGCTATAATTACACTGGTTGTAGATTGCAATAAAATTTAAATTTATCTTCCTCTCACTACGTAGTAGGCCTCTTTAAGATTTATTTAGGTTGTTCCTCTTTTGTATTTGGTCTTCCAAACTATAAACTATAAACAAGAACATTTTGGAAGATGTGTTCTTTGCTTCTAGAATACGAATATGCTTTCTCAATTTGGAGTCTTCCACCTGCTTTGGGCTACAGTTCTCGGAATTCCCAAATGGCATTATTTTATTATTATTATTATTAAATTTATATCCCGCCCTTCTCCTTGCGGACTCAGGGCGGCTGACAATCGATTAAAAATACACAAATGACAATTACAGAATTAAAATTAATTAAAAGGAAATATTTAAATATAGTCTAATTAAAATATAATTAAAACCCCCTCTAAAAATTACCCTAGGCCAGTCCTGCAAGCTGGAATAACNCCTGAGTCTGTTCCTCCCCATCCAGACCCTCACGGCCTCCAGACATCGGGTCATCACGTCAAGGGCATCGTTGGGGTGGCCCGGGGTGGATATGTACAACTGAGTATCATCAGCGTACTGATGGAAATCCACCCCAAAGCCACGAATGATCTCCCCCAGCGGCTTCACATAAATATTGAACAGAAGCGGAGAGAGGACCAACCCCTGTGGGACCCCACAAGTTAGGGGCCTTGGGGTCGACCTCTGTCCCCCTGGGACTTTCCTAATGGTTGGTAACTGCCTATATCTGCAACAAAAAAAGTCAAATGTTGAATAGCTCTTTATCCTTTTCACCTACAAGCCATAGATTTTTCTGGAGTCTTACAATATAGAAGATCTTTAGATTTAAGCTATATTAAGAACATGCAAACTCCCAGCAAAAGAGAATCCTACATTATTATAGGACTGAAATGGCATTATTTGCTTTGGATGATGCCTTTTGTTGAGCCTAGATGGAGAGGAGTTTGTCCCTTTTGGTTCTATTAAACCACCTGGAGGCATCTGTTAGCCTCACTCATGGTGTCCTTCTGGACCATCTGCAGAGATTAAGGCTGTAGTTTTATGATATATACTTATATACTCCCTGACAGTGAGAACAATTAACCAGTGGAACAACCTGCCTCCAGAAGCAGTGAATGCTCCAACACTGGAAGTTTTTAAGAAGAGGCTGGACAGCCATTTGTCTGAGATGGTATAAGGTCCCTTCCAACTTTATTATTATTATTGTTATTGTTGTTGTTGTTGTTGATCATCACACAGTCAGCCACATGTTCAGACTGGATTTGGCATTTTTGTCCATTATTATTATTATTATTATTATTATTATTATTATTATTATTATTATTATTATTATTATTATTATTATTATTATTATTATTATTATTATTATTATTATTTGTCATGTTATTCCTATCTCAGTGAGCAATTCCAATCAATGATCATGGGGAATCAGCTTTGGGAATTTCATTGGGGATGCCTCAGTATTTTCCCCGACAATATTTCACATTTACATGAAATCTGCTGGGAGAGATTGTTCAACACTTTGAGATGCCATTGATGATATCCAGTTATATACTGTTACTCTGTGCTGAACCAGAAATGTTGTCAAATCCCTCAGCTGATGCTGGGACCTATGAGGAAAGGGACAAAACAAGCTGAAATTAAACAAATTAAATCCAATATAGCTTGGCTCCACCCAATCAGTTCATACCCCCACTAGCTGTTAAAAGGAAGAAACAGCTGCGATCACACATTGCTCCTAGAAGCATGAAGCCGAAAACTCCAGCCTGAAGATGACGAATGGGACTTCGTCACACACACACACACACACACACACACACACACACACACATATATATATGGACTACATAGTAGCATCTGTTCTGGTATTTGCTCTTGGCAGGGCTACCCTCCCACTAAAAGAATGGTTCATGACTTCAAGTTCCTTCTGAACTCTTGGCTTCTGTTTAAACAGCCTAAGATGGGAGTAGAACTCACTGTCTCCTGGTATCTACACTGATGCCTTAATCATGACCCCAAACTGGCCCTGTGAAAAACTAGTGATCTATAAAGAAGAAAGTGAGTGGGGAAGAAAAAAAAAGATCACTTGGTAGCAGGCAACAAAGGATCTGCATCAAACTGAAAGAAGAGACCATACGTTTTCTCCCCTTCCTCCACAGTAACTTCTTTAAAAATTACTGGTTCTCCCTCTCTCTTGACTTATGTAAAGTTCTCTGATTTCCCACTGCCATTATTTATTGAAAAATAAATATTGAGCAAAGGCTTTGAAAGGATAAATCATCTTCTGTTCTTCTTGGTGACTGAAGCTTTTTCCTCCCTTCCAATCCCTCCATGTGGGTGTGCCTGGGTGTGCCTGGGCAAACACAATTATAACTGCAGAATCCATCTGCTGATTCATGCAGNGTCGACCTCTGTCCCCCTGCCAATACAGACTGCGTACGGTCGGTGAGGAAGGAGGAGAACCACCGCATCACAGTGCCTCCCACTCCTAACCCACCCAAACGCCGCAGCATGATACTGTGGTCCACAGTATCAAAAGCCGCTGAGAGGTCCAAAAGAACTAGGACAGAGGAATAACCCCTGTCCCGGGCCCTCCAGAGATTATTCACCAACGTGACCAATGCCGTTAGAAGTCATTCTGGAGATCACCACCATGTTTGAGAAAGCTGGCTAAACAATGATCAGCATTATCAGTATCATTATTTATTTGTTAGGGAAGGAATAAATCAGGCTCTGGACTAAGGCTAATTATTTCCTACTAATCATTTAATATTTGATCAATAATATCTCATAAGTGCTACTGATAGTTCATTAGGTAGCACTTTCTGGCACGCTCCAGTTTCCTGTATTGGACATGTGTGAGAACATCCATGAGGAGGGGAAAGCAAAGAAGTCAAGACTTCAACCACAACCATGCAATTAAAGTTCCACCCTCTTTTTGTGCATTGCGGTTATCACTTTTTGCCTTTTGTGAGCAACACTCCCATCCTAGGACATCCATGGAAAGTACAGCTTTGGTGGTGGTGGTGGGGTTTGTGTAAAAGTTAATTTGTCCTTTTACTTGCTAATGGATTCCAGATTAGTTTGCAACTTGGATTGTTTTTATTTATTTTATCTTCTCAGGTATCTTTATTTTCTAAAGTTCATTTTAAGTGTTGACCAATGTACAATTTTATTTGACGTATAAGAATTATTTTATAGTAGAGTAATTGTAATTTCCCCCCCCTCCTTTCAATACCTATGGTAACCCCCCATTTCAATCATTAAATATTTTCTACATACAAAAACTCCCATTCAGCAACTGGATAAACGGATATATATTATGCCATGCATTTGTTTAATTGTGTGAATCTACATTCTAGGAGTTTCTCTTTGTATAGTTTCCAGTATTCTTCACTTTGACTATACTTAGAAATCATGACAAATTGTAGTTTATGGAGATAGTAACAAAACTAGCCTACTGCTAGATTCATATCCTTGCCTCTTCTTATTTGAAGTAAAAATGTACTTTAAAGTATTGTTTGGATGAATAAACTGAGGTTAACATTAACTGTGGTTAATTTACATAAGGATTCTGTGCCAGTTTGAAAGTTGTGCCAGATCTTTTTCTTCCCATACCAACAGTATTGAAAAGCTGACCTGATTTATTTCCTTTTATCTGCTTGTAGTTGAAACTGCTGCAAAGCTTGTTGTTGTTTTGAGATGTCATGGCTCTGATTTCCCTTTGGAAGGAACTATTTTCTAAGTGTTTCTCATTCCTGAGAGTTTTAAGAAAATACTAGCTTGAATGCCCTTTCACTCCCATAACCTGGGGTGAAACTGACAAGAGTTTCCTTATGTTCCTCCTTTTCTACAGCATAAACCAACCTATGCAAAACATCAGGCTAGTGGGTTTTTCTTTTCTTTTCTTTTGTTCCCCTCCATTCAGCTGGAGATGGTGAAGGTGGGGGTCTTGTTGCAGGAACTGTACAGGGCAACAACTTGGAGAGGACAGTGAAATTGTTATTTCCTGTTCATAGCATATGACATCTGGGAGCATCAACTTACCTATGGCCATCTTCCATGTTTCCTGCTTTGGAATGGGAACACCGTGGTGCAGAACGGCTGATATTTTTATTTTTAGAAAGAAGAAGGTGGCACTGCTGCAAAGTAAAGCACTAGCTTTTAGCACCATTTTTATTTCCAAGACTACTTCTGGAATCCAAATGGGACTTAATTTAATCAATTATTTTATATACATGTATTAAAATGCTGAAATCTCATGTAGTAATCTCATGTAGTGCTGTATTTTGGAGTTTGTGATCTACCAAGGGATAGTAAGGAACAACTTAAGGAAGTGGAGGTACAAAGAAAGTCGCTTAGCATTTTGGTGTATTTTGGAGATTTTTGTGCATGTAAATGTTCTTTCCCACAAACCATTTTGTAAAAGAGTCAGCAAAACATTTGACAATTCCAAGAATGCCCACAAGAAGAAAAAGGTCGGAGAAGAGAGAACTGAGATAAAGGGAGTGCAAAACTGTGAAGCTTTATTCCATTTAATAGTATGAAAATTGATCATGACCAAAAGGTATTTTTTCTTCACAATCTGGTTTTATTTTACCATAATAGATATTGTAGGATTTTTGTAGCCAAAAAATCAGAAGGAACATGGTAGCACTTTTTCATACTAACACATTTTATTAAAAGCCATAAGCTTTCATGAGCTATAGCATCTGATGAAGTGAATTGTAGTTCACAAAAGCTTATATGTTTTAATAAATATTTGTTAGTCCGAAAAGAGGCTACCAGACTCCTTCTGATAGTCTGCCATAAGTGTTCCTTTTATTATGCTAATCTTCTTGGAATACAATAATTATAACATTGTGCAGAAATTAGGATTTCTGTGAGAGTTGCCAGCATTTAGGATCTTCCAGCATTTGGCCTAACTGCCTAAAAGACTGGGTATAATCAAGTGCAAATTAAGGGCCTTGGCTATAAACAAAAACAAAACAGGCTCCAGCTGCATTTGGGAATCTGAAAAGGCAAGTTATAATCAAATGTCTTATTAATAGATATTGTCAGATTTGACAAAAACAACAAATGAATGCCAACTTGTTCCTTCTGTACAGCCTGAACTTTAGGCAAATGACAGAAGTGAAATTTTAAGTGAAATTCACATTTTGGAACATAATGGTTTGATCGTTTTAAATGGTCTTTATATTTGTGTTTCTTTTTTAAAAACAATTGGCAATATACAAAGCACAATGTGGGATTTAATTTTAGGTTCAGGATTAGTTGGCAAGGAATAGTCAGGTCTCTGGGATTTAGCAGATTGGGTTTGAAGGGAAGAGACAAGAAAGTTTTAGTGCAAATATTAGAAAGAGTCAGAAAACAAGAGAAGATTACAGTGGAAGAAAGACAGGCAATTTGGGTGGCACAAAGTTGAAGACAGTACAATATAGGGTAATATGTGGAAAACTGAAGGAAGATGGAAAGAGTAGAGTCATCTGGAATAGAAAAAAGGGTTAGGGGTATGGGGGGAAAAACCAACCAAATTGGTTGTATTAAGGAAAGAAGGATGAAACGAAGCACTAATAAGCCCACCAGAAATATGTTTAAATTTTTTTGTAGATAAAAAACTATGTAGATGGAAGGACCTGGAAGGCCAAAATGCCAAATCCACTCTAAACACCCAACTGACTGTTTGACCAACCATTATAACAATAACAACAATAGTGGATAATCTCATCAATCCTTGGGGATTGATATTGACCATTTTGAAAATCTAGATTAGAGAAGTATGCCTCATCTAGACTTCCAGATGCATTTGAACATGGTTTCATTCTAGATGCAGGAGTGGTTTTTTTTACAGTGCTTCTGCTCCTACTTGAGTTGGAAGTGCCAATCAGTAATGCTGGCACAAAATGTCTTGAATCCTAGCTAATCCAGTAGGTGACTCCTCAGGGCTTCTGCCTGTATTATTTAACATTTACAAAAAGTTATTGGAGGAGGTCATCTATCACTCGTGGTGAAAGTGTTATCAATATGCTGATAGTGCATGGTTGTGTATTGCTTCGCTGGGCTATTGTGAAAATGCTGTGAAAGTCCTGAATTTGGAGATTAGGAAATGATTGAGACAAATAAGCTAAGGCTGAATTCCTCCAAGATGGTTTTGCACTTTTTCAGTAGATGCTGTGGCACCAAAACATTTATCCTAGTTGCTGGATATGGAATGGGTCCGATGATTTGAGAATCTTTCTATACTTGCATCTCCTGCTTAAACAGCAGATAGGTGCTTTTGCCTTTCATCTAAAGATTACTGCAAGAGAGATTGGCTTTTTCATTTGATCTTTCTTCTCTATCACCATAGACCACCTTTTTCTTTAGTCTTCTGGAATTTCACATCCTAACTTTCCAGTTTTTGGCCTGCCTTCTTTTGCCCGTTTTGCCCTTTTCGTTCATCCCAACCAGAACCAATGTGGATTACACATTTAATTGTTTCCCATAATAGGCATCGCATCCTTCAGCTCACTGAATCATAAATACTAATGTAATTGTTGATCAATTACATCATAAGTGAAGCTATTCCAAATGTTTCTGACCTTGTCTCATATTTGATGAGTCTATGCCAAATATTTCCTTGCCACTTAACTGGCAAAACATCTGGCCAAAAGCTTTCGTTTGGTCTCAGAAAGTAAAGATTAAAAGCCAAAGCATCATCCTGCTGCTTCCAAAGTGATGACATTGTCCATTTGAGGTGAGCTTTTGACACAACTGGCATTTATAAGCATCTCTTTTGTCCTACCCTTTTCTGTATTCTCCGCCAATCCTTGGTACTGAATGAACAACCATTGCCAGTTGGCGTGATCGGTCAATTCCACTGAAACGAATATTCATAATAAAACATTTCCACTAAAGCAAAGGACAACACAGCTCTTTTTCATTTAAAATAATGTTTATTAGAGAAACCAACCAGATGGAAGATATATTTTGCAGTGACCAAAATGTAAATATAAAATGGAAAGTTGGATTTCTAGTGCATGCTGATTACATGAATGTTTGATGATTGAACCAGCATCAAATGTATATGAAATGTAGGACATGAGAAATTCCTGGGGGCATAGACATTTCATACAGAAAAATGTACTATTGTTGTTTAATAAATTAATTTCCAGGATTCTGAGGCTGAACACATGCTTTACTGTATTATCCAACCTTTGTACTCCAATATATAAAAATGTATAGGTGCTTTAACTCAGTGGTAAAGTATTTGTTCCACATACATACATTCAGATTAAATTATCAGTTAAATGCAATTTACATATTTCAAATAAAACTATTTTTAAAAGATTTTGAAGATATTTGGTCTATTTTATCTTGATATGCTAATATTCTTAAATTTCCTTTTTTTAATTATGAATTAGGCTGGTTTAGTCACTAAAACAAAAGCCAGAAATCTGATGATAGAACATTCATATCTATTTGTTATGAATGGTTTCTGGAATCTACAATTGGGATGGGTTGTTAAGGCTATTGAAACTGCTTTCAATTTGGAATGGCTAAGAAGTAGGTCACAGATCTTTCAATTCTGATTGTCATCTATTTTGAGTATAGATATACGTTCTGCTGACATTGCTTGAATTATTATTTCATGTTATAGAAAATAAATGAAAGAAAACAAAGCTTTCTGACATATTTTCAGAGCTTACCCCCTTTTGCAAGCTTGTTTCCAATGATCCTGAGAAGCAATGGAGACATCAAAAGAAGTAAAATTTTAACAATTTATTTAATGTTGATATTTCATTTCAATTTCCAGTAATTAAGTATAGAATCTTCTTTAATCACCCTACATTGCACATCAGCAAAGCCATTAGTCATTTAGTTTATCCTCAGGGTTGATTACATTTAGACAAAATTCTTTGTTGTACATATAGTATTATCGTTGCTTTCATTTGAAAATGTAATAGCAGCTTGAATTATAGTGTCCTCAGGAAAAAGAGCATCATTCTTCAAGCTCCACCTGCGTGAACTGTGGCATTCTATGTATGCCCCAAAGGTGGCAATGCTTATAGTGTAGTGCCACAATCCTGCTACTCTCATTCTGAAATATATTCCATTAGAGAATAAATTATTAAAGTTTTAATGATACATAGAAAAAATGTATAGCCAACTCCTGCCCACCCCAATCCTCCTGACCACCCCATCACCAATCACTTACTTAACTTTTGAAGATCTTCAGAGCTCAGGATGTTGGGGTAGGAAAGGAGGACAGGCCATACTCCATTGCCAGGCCACGTGGCTCAAAAACAGCCATATTTTTCTGAGATGCTGGCAAAACTCTGTGCTTTCAGCAAAACTTTCCCCTTGCTACATGCTGCCTTTCTCTTCCAATAAACACACATTCTCCTCAAGATGGAAAGTTTCCTTCAATGAACTTCCTACAAAATCTCTGGGGTTAAGAATTCTCTAGGTGTCCAAAGAATATCCTCTCTGATTAATTATAAATTAACTGGTGTTAGAGATTATTTTTTTGAATAGTTGCTGTAAAAATTTGGTAAAAATGGCAAAATTTTCCAAATCTCCTCTATATATACAAACAAAAACATTTTTGTGGAAAGGTTTTCTCTGTTATTACAGGGCCTCATCTGATTTTATGTTATCTCTCTCCTCCCCCCTTCTCTCCCTCCCTCCATCCCTCCCTCTCCCTCTCCCCCCCTCTCTCTCACACACATACACACAGAGAGAAATTTACTTTGTTTACAATAACAAAATGCATATATGAAATACAGTTCTTAATCTGATTTTTTTCAGTAGAAGACTAATTTCTAGCCGTATCCTTGTTTCCTCCCTAGCTAATTGTTTTTTTCTGTTTTTTAAACTTATTATTCACTCCTTTTTTATACTTACCTGAGAGAACATATTTAATTAGAAAGCATATTATCCGGATGTTTTAATTCAGTACATCCCCTATTCTTTCCTTTCCTTCTCTCTACCGATTTTCCTACAGGTATCCAAGTTGATAAGGATTGTTTTCTTTGGATCATAAATTGCTCTTGAATTTCATTAATATGAACTGAAACAAAGTAGAATCCGCAAATTATGCAGACAGCTCAGTTATACAAGTATTTCATTATGTCTACATATGCAATGTTGCCATACATTTGCAGGCAGAAAATGGAAGTCCCAATTTCAGTTTAAGATACAGTATCCACCAACAGAAATTTTGTTTTCAAATAGCACAGAGGTCTTTAACTCTTTATTCCAAGTTACAGTATATTATTTAGTTGGAGTCTTCCAAAAAAAAGTCCAAAACTTTATAGTGATTGAATAGTAGAAATTTTTATTACAGAATTGTTTGTTATTATTTGCAATCTAGCAACACCCAGTTCCCAACACCTTGCCTGGTGGGTCTTGATTTAATTGGGTTAACTTATTTAAAGCTTGATTTAAGCTCTACATAATACTTTTATCTTGCATCTCCTATAGACACACACATGAATTAATTACAGACCACAGGATTTAATAATAGGTTTTTGGGGGCTTTGAGCCAGAAAAAAAAGGATCAAAATGTTTAGCAATTAAGGAATCCAAGCAGAAACATATTACATTAATTGAAGAATACACAACCAGTTTACATGAAGAGAAAAGTAAATACATACAGATTGGTTAGGCAGCTGAGTAAGAACTGCATTCAAATGCATAGGTGTTGTATGACTTAAAAAAATGTATTGTGCAGCAATTTACCTAACTCTGCAAACCAATGTCTTAGTCTCCACCCATAACAGGAGACATTTACTAATACTGGGATCTTGTAACTGTTCAGAAACCCAAGGACTTCAGGAAGCAAATACGTTGCAATTTTATATGACATGACAGTAATTACAGAAAGTCTACTACAGTCAATTAGTTGTAATATTGAGGATCCCTAATTGTAATTATCAGTTTTAGTTGAATGGTTGGTCCTTAAAACTAAAACTTGCTTCTCTATATACAACATGTGTGCTTTTATTGGTATCACTTTGCTATCTTAAGATAGGAAGGGAAAGGAAGGGATGAGCTTTCAAGCAAAAGACTGATATTGTTTGTATTAGTTTGTTACTAAAACAAGGAAGAATCGGAAAGTGTCGCTCTCACATAAACGAGAATGGCTTTTTTCTCATTACCTTGCGTGGGCAGAGGAAAGAGATGTAAGAACTTGAATGTTAATATCACTAATAATAGGATTTGTAACTGATAAAGAAAAGGCACTAGAATTCTTTCACAATGGTATCCTTAATTTTTTTTATATTCAAATTTTTATTAATTTTCAAATATACAAACAAGATACAAATATGGTATACATTAAACAAAAGCAAAAAAAGTATGTTAATATTTGATTGTATTATGTTTGGGTAGTATGTTAAAGTATGTTAATATTTGATTGTATTATGTTTGGGTAGTTTTATTTAGATCTGGGATGACATGTGCATATCCCTGTATTCGATTCCGGGAAGTCCAGGGGGGGAGGGGATTTAAGATGTAAATATAAATGTTGGTATATTAAAATGTTATAGTGAAATAATGTATTTGAAGAAGATGAGATGCTCGGTTGGCGCCCCCAGACTGCGTCCGAAGGATGAGGAAAGGAAGGAGGTGGGATGTGTAGGGTAGATGAGAGGAGGAAGGAGGAGAGAGGTGTAGGTAGGAGGAAGAGAAGAGGAGGGAAGTAGATAGGAAGGGTGAAAGAGAGGGTGGACGCGGGCAGGGGGGGCTGCTGAGCATCTCTGAATAGATATGGGGGATTGGTTTTTTTTTCTTTGGTATCCTTAGTTTTTCTACAACAAATCTAGTTACTAGATTTGTTTTTATCATCTGGGTAATTATTTCTGCTCATTGTGATGTATTTAACTAAAAGGTTAAGAACTATCAGGAAGTCATCACTTTTCACAGAGCTCAGACATTTTGCAATATAACCAAGAAGTTAAAATGAAACCCATTCTCACTTTTTAGAAATGTTGCACACAAAAAAATAATAAAAAAAAGCTTTGGCTTTGACCTTTGGAACTTCACCCTGAAGCAATTCTTTAATGTTATTTCATGCCTAAGTTTACTCTGTTTTCTGCTCTGGAAAACATTCCCCCTTTCCTTCTAAAATCAAACTGTATAGATTTTATGTTGCAATTACCTATATGAAGTATTAAAAAAATAATGTATTTAATATACAATTATTGTAAAAGAAGCAAACTTAGAAATATAAGGCACATGTGAAATCAGAAGTAAATACAGTAATTTTATTCTATATCTATTGTTTTGGAGAGCAAAACAGCAGGTAAAGACGCTGTGCAATGGAGTAAGCTTCCATTATTTGCCCCAGCAAGCAGTTCAAAAGCATGTAAATGTGAGTAGATAAATAGGTACCACTTAGGTGGGAAAGTAACAGCATTCCATGTGCCTCAGTGTATAGTCATGGAAATATCTTTGGACAATGCTGGCTCCCTCGGTTAAGAAACAGAGATGAGTACTGCCCCCTAGAGCAGTATTTCTCAACCTTGACAATTTTAAGGCATGTGGACTTCAACTCCCAGAATTCCACAGCCAGCAATGCTGGCTGTGGAATTCTGGGAGTTGAAGTCCACATGCCTTAAAATTGTCAAGGTTGAGAAACACTGCCATAGAGTCAGACGTGACTGGAAAGGGGAAACCTTTAACTTTACTTTTGTATTGTCTTGAAAACTTAAAAGGAGTGTGAAGAAATGATGTCATAATACATTGAACAATGTAGCTGAAGCCAACTTTCTTGAGAACAGCATTTTTAACTTGACAGTAATCTATATGCATCTTTTTGAAATTAGATAAGACTACTTTCTACAATGAAAATAATAAATTAGATAAACATGCTCGATGTCAATACAATTACCTACCTGTTATGGTTAGAACTTTAGAAACCATTCCCATGCAGATGGCTTATACTCTGCACACGTAGAATGCAAGTATAAAATCTAACAATGCATTTTGTATGACAGAATTTTATGTTAAGGGATTAATTCTGTTGTAGAACCCTTCATCACTAAAGTCAGGAGAGGAAATTATGAAATTTCATTTGAACTAGATGTCAGTGGAACAATGTTAAAATGAAATTGTACCTGCAGGGCAAAAGCAGTTTTACAGCAATTTTACAACACACACATACAAAACAAGAATAAATCTCTTTCTTTAGATCCAATTCTCATAAACTAGAGAAAGGTATAGGATAAATAAGAAATAGGGTTTTTTTTCCAGCTGTAGACGGTAATTTTTAAATCTCCTTTGGCAGTTCAGGGCAATACGGAGGTGAACTGGTAATCATATGACATATGAAAGTGGAGAGTTCCATTCATTTTATTATTTATTACATTATTATTGTTTTACCTTCACCAAGTTGTTTTCTTAGTTTTATATGCATGTTAATTTTTTTAGTTTATTGATGGAAATTGGTAAAAAAAACACCATTCCACTTATTTTTGGCAGTTGGCAGCTACTCCTTATGACTTTAGGACTTGCAAGCAAGTCCGCAAACAAAATGTTTGGCATAACTAGTGGTTCCTGGGCCACAAATTGCCCAGCTTCCTGTAGTGTGATAATTTTGGGGCAGATGACTACTGAGACTATAGTTCATCTCCTTTTCACCTTTTGTTTTATGTAGACTAGATGCCTGTGGAAAAGAATAAGAGCAACTTAGAGAAAATCACTGCTGCATATTAAACAATCAACAAAATAATTAAATTTTCATGCTGGTAAGCAACATATACAAAACCTTTGTTTTGGATTAAGGAACAAAGAATTACTCAGAGTTCATTATAGATAGATAATCTTTATGTTCATTTTTTACTGTGGGCACATTAGCACACATTAAAAATGAAATTTAGTTACTTGCTCTCAAAGTGTACACATATATTACACGCATTTAAATATGCTATATACAACATATTATAAACCTACACCCATACATATAAATAACATATAAATATTAATCACTGTCCATCTTGAATACATAACAGAAAGAGGAAGATTTAGAGTTCACAAGGTTTAGGTTTAGGTTTTTAGGTTTTATTAAATTTATACCCTGCCCTTCTCCTAGCGGACTCAGGGCGGCTTACAGCAAGTTAAAAAACAAACAAACCATACAAAATACTAAGTTTAAAATACAATTAAAATGAAATATTGATTTTTTTGCCGTTTCTTTTTAAAATTATGTTAAAAACCAAATTAAAATCAAATAAAAATCAAATTAAAATATCCCTTAGGCCAGTCCCGCTAGCTGGAATAGCCATGTCTTGAGGGCGCGGCGGAAGGAGGGGAGATCCGGAATGACCCGGATCTCTGGGGATAATTTGTTCCATAGGGAGGGGGCTCCAACAGAGAAGGCCCTCCCCCTGGGGGTCGCCAGCCGGCACTGTCTGACTGACGGCACCCTGAGGAGACCCTCTCTGTGGGAGCGTATCGGCCGATGAGAGGTAATCTGTGGCAGAAGGCGGTCTCGGAGATAACCAGGTCCGATGCCATGGCGCACTTTAAAGATGATAATCAACACCTTGAAGCGCACCCGAAAAGCCACCG
>NW_015386776.1:819900-865628 GCF_001527695.2 Protobothrops mucrosquamatus | reverse complement strand
TGCCACTGGCCAGAGACAAAAATTAGATCCAGTGTGTGTCCTCCCGTGTGAGTGGGGGCATAAACTAATTGGGTCAAGTCCAAGGCCGTCATGGAAGCCAAGAACTCCCGAGCTGCCACCGACGTTTCGCCCGCTGATGGCAGATTGAAATCCCCCATGACTATAAGTCTGGGGGTCTCAACCGCCACCCCGGCTATTATGTCAGCCAACTGACGTAATAGCCTGATACATAGCAGGGAGCTAGGTATATAATCAACAGGCCCACTTGTACCCCTTGCCCCCACTTCACAAGGAGGGACTCCCCACCGTCTATCTGAGGTACAGTGGTCTCCCTCAGACATAGGCTCTCCCTTATAATGACCGCTACCCCACCGCCCCTACCCCGGGTCCTTGGCTGATGGAATACCTGGAAACCCGGCGGGCAGATGTCAACGAGGGGCACTCCCCCTTCCGTGCCCAGCCAGGTCTCGGTGATACCTGTTAATACTGTATGGAATGAAACTATGACTGAATCTCTCTTTCAGCCAACTTACCTCATGGGGCGATTAATATGAGGAACAATAATAACAGAGAACACTATATATATAGTGTTAGAAAAGGCAGGATAGAAATCTCATAAATAAAGAAATACTTTTTCTTTAATGTTTAATGTTGGACATTTTTAATTCCAGAAAGATCCTAAAAAACCAATAAAATTTTAAAAAAATTAGGAACAAGTTATCTAAAAGAAAAACAATATTAAGGCAGGACAGACAGCAATTGATGCTCCTTCCTACATTTCTGTTAATTGGCAGCATTAGAATACTTTAAAGAATTCTTCCACAAAAATTGTTAGAACACATTTTTGTATTTTGAGTTTATAATCACTGAGTTATAAAGGAGGTCAAAGATCAGCTAACACAACTTTATTGTTACAAAAACTCAATTATCAAAATATTCTGCATAACCCCTACCATAGGACATTTCATTATCTTCCAATCAAGACTACTCACTTGTCAATTAATCTTTCCCTGTAGGAAATTCATTCTAAAGCCAGCATCTTGGGAAAAATGCAACAATTAAAAAAGACATTTTCAACACAGCATTAATTTGAGCAGTCAGGTCAAAGTTTTTGCAAGTAATATGACTAAAAATAATGCAGCTAAAATTTACAAAAATGTTAATTTATATATGAAGCACAACATTCCTTTTTTTTTTTTACTCTACTCATCAATAGAATTTTAAGGCACATTCACTCTTGTATAATAACATGCCTGTTCAGCATGATTGATTTATGTCCTTGATCAGAATGTATGCTAATTTGTAGTGATAGCAACTGAATTTGATGTCCATTCTTCTCAGTCCTCCCTTTATATCACTAGATCCCAAAATTTTACTCTTTGGGATTGTGCATATTTTCTTCTCACCCAAGGTCTTCACAGCTGCCTTAAACTCTCATATTTGCATATTGATATATCTTACACAGTCCACTGATATGGAAAGCCTCTTTTCCTGAACACTGCTGAGGTCGCCATTAAAGCTTGGCATATGTGAATGTGTTTAAGCTGCAGTACATATTGCTTTTCAGAGTCTGTTGGAGATGAAAGAAAATGTCATATGGAGTGTTGGCGTGTATTATCAACAGTGAGTTTTGTAGGCAATATAGAAGGAAGAAGAAAACTTCCCTTGAGATTCCATATGTTCCTGGTTTTAGATTTTGTTCATTTTCTAATTTATAATATATCTGTGGGATACTTCTAAGTATCAGGTGAAAGCATCAATTTAAACAAGGGACATATAAACTTTATCAATCTGTTCAGTGAAAAAATAAAGTCCCTTGATACTATCTACAAAAACAACGACAACACAAAACCCTGGTTTGGTTTTGTTCTCAGGTGAACAAATCATAGTATCAATCATATCACATTACCATTCAGAAAATGTAGAAATAATTAAATTACATATAGGTTACGAAGAATGTAGGACTGTAGCAATGCCCCATTTCTAGAGAAAATTTCTTTTGTGGGGCCGCCATTTGTATGAGTAAAAAAAAAAATTAGTTTTTGCATAGGTTATGTCTCAATTCTGTTAAGAATTGTACTGTGTTTTTACTATGTTTTTATTCCTTGCTATCCCTCCAGAATCATGTGCTTGAGATGAGCAGACATGTAAATTGAATAAACAAACAAGTTACCTTTCAAAATCATGAAGTCAATAGCAAAATTCATCATGTTACAGTGAGATAAAAGGATAAACATGGAAAAGACGTGGATGAATGAGGCATCATTGTATTTCTGTCCTAATTTACTAGTTTCAAGGCTGAACATCTGAAAAACTATGAAAAATAATATATTTCATGCATTTCCCTCTACCTTTCTTATATCATTACACTGAACATGGATCTACTCTAAGAGAGGCGTAGCATACTACTCTCAGGATATGGGAATGTGGATAGTCTAATTGTCCTGCAAATGTTATCTGGCCTTTAGCTGCTACCTGAACCATTTCTGTTTAAAAAAGCAACAGCCTAAATATTACAGAGAAAAATGAGCCTTCCCAATGAATTCTGCTACCAATTAAACAACAAAATGTGCCTCCCCATTCTACATATCAGAAAAGCAAATGAACCTTAGGTCTTGCAGGACACTGGGAAGATTTTGGAAGAAAGACTAGAGATGTGATTACCACATAATTAGAGAGAAAAAAACCAGATAAAGCAAAATAAAAAATGCATTTTTAATTGTATCTGTGAGCTACCTCAAACATGTTTTGAGAGGTGGTGGAAAAGGAAAAGTAGAGTAATCACAATAGCACTAGCATATCGCCTCCAGCAATCTGGGTCCACATTTTACTGACCTCAGAAGGATGGAAGGCTGAGTCAACCTTGAACCCATCAGGATTGAACTCCAGGCTGTGAGCAGATTTAGCCTGCAATACCACATTCTAACCACTGAACCACCAGGGCTCCTAAGTCTGCAAACCATTCTGTGTCCCTCTGTAGCCACTTTTCAAAGGTTTTGCAAAGGCTGTGAGGAATTCATGAGCTCTGTATGTGACTAGAAGACACAGAGGATGTTTTGCTTGAAGAGCTTGTAATCTAGATAGATGTTTCATTAAATGGTCTGCAGAGGCCGAAAATACCATTTCTAACCAATAGACAAAACTGTTATCCAGGATAACAAAGTTCACAGATCAGGGAAGTATATAAAACATACAAAATGGAAATTACTTCAGAAATAATACTAAAAAAGAGCTGTTCTTTGAGCTGCTGCATCCTTCTATTTCTCAAATGAATTCTTTTCTTTAATGCTCAGAGGTAATTGTGAAAACCTAATGTGGAAATGTCTAATATGTGTTATTTATTTCTTGCTAAGATTGTTAATTTTTTCTGCTTTGCTCCATTTTTGTATGTGTTTTGATTACACCATATGGCCATCATTATTGTCTTCCATTTAATTAATTTATTTAAATGTGTTTTTGTTTGCTAGTATCAGGATGATATTGAATTTTCAGATGGAGATGTAAGGTATGAAATTGCTGGACTATCCACTCCTCCCAGTTTTAACTACTATAATCTGAACCAAATATTTAGCTATTTGGTAATAGTAACTGCACAAGTTCAAATATCTTGCAGCAAACCATGTTTAACTAGAAGTAAGGCCCACTTAATTTAACAGAACTTCTTCCTGGATAAATTTATGTACAATTATTGTATTTAATGAACCAACATTTCTTTGTTACTTTCTTCAAATAATTGAGAACTATGAAGAGCATAAAATAAAATGGTTTTAGTGATCTGTTATCTACATCTGTCAAGCATGAACCTGAACTCTTCCATGATAGTCATTACTAATCTTAGGAAGAAGTTCATCTTCTAGCTAGTGACTTTTAAATGGCACATGTATGAATCTGAACCCATGATAGTCACTACTAATTTGGTGTCCTCCAAAATGTCTTGGAGTGCAATTTGCAGGTTTCCTGCCAGTCTGACTGACAGAATTAATAGAATTCTGTTAATTCTATTAGTCGGATTGGCATGAAACATGGAAGTTGCACTCCAACACATTTTGGAGGACACCAAATTAGTAGTGACTATCATGGAAGAGTTCAGATTCATACATGTGCCATTTAAAAGTCACTAGCTAGAAGATGAACTTCTTCCTAAGATAAATATGACTAGTCTTGAACATTGGGTAACTGTCCTAAAATAAAAGTAATGCTATTGTAGGGTACAGTTGTATAATTTCTGATTATCAATAACTAAGAAAGGATGGGAAAATAACTCCTTATAATTATCCTTTCTTTTGAAAAGAGTATAGACTAATATATGAACAAATACTTTAATCTAGCATTGTATATGAATTCTTATATATAAAATCTACAGAACTGGACTATCAATCATGTCTATTGGCAGAAACAAACAGAATATTGGCAAGTGTAAAATTTTGTTCATAAATTTCTTTGACATTAATTACCCAACTTAGATTTCATGGTGCATTTTTAAGGTTTACTTGAGTTAGTCAAGGCCTTGTAGACAATAACGTTCATTGTCTGCATGGCTTGACTTTGAGAGATAGAATGAGAACGTGAAGAACTATGAGACACCATCAATCATATGCCATTTAAAAGTCACTAGCTAGAAGATGAAATTCTTTCTAAAGTAAATATCAGGCCTACCCCAAAATATTTGATCACCTGGAAAAGAACACGATGATGTCTTTTCTCATGACACGTACATAACCCAGCTGGACTTTTACAAAACATAGACTTAAGTGTACTTAATTGGTCCTTTTATGAATGGCTTCACTTTCTTTCCCTTATTTTATATCACATTGAAGGATTTTGCATTCCTGCCTTAAGAAAGCAACTAAATATCATGACAAGTAGAAAGATCTATATATTGAAGTGGCACACTGGAAACAATATCTTATATTTCTGAAGATTCAGCCCATATATCGAATGCTTATAGTAGTGAGAATGAATTTTGCTCAATATTGAAAGAAAGACACAATTCTAACCAGACGTGACTGGAAATTTAAATTGCTTGAATGCACAAAAGAACAATATACTGTGTACATTATAGAGGTTTAACTAATTATAAACAAGAGTGGTTTCCATTTATAAAATACATCATGCAACATGACAAATATAATTATCTAAAGTTTGGCTTTTAAGGAAGTCAGAGACTCAATAGCTTTTCTTCTACACACACACACACACCAAGTTACAATACAATACAATGGACATTTTAATATATTTTATTTAATATCTTATATTTTAGTTTAAGACTGAAACCTTAATTATATAACATATACAGTATATGCCCTTCCTTTATCTCTTCATTTTCAATGTTATATTTAGGTTTGAATGGAAAAAGCCAAACAATCATAATGCTTGTAATATTAATAGCCTAGCTGTGATTAATATTAATATTCATTTTTCTTTCCTCTTCTCCAAAAACAAATAAACAAACAGATAAATAAATTTGGGGCTTATCCTTTATTTTGCTAACCATAGTGGAGAATGCTACACTATTTTTTAAGACATATCCTCTTGACACTGCTTGTGTTTTGTTCTATTTCCACAACAGGGTCAGGGCATATCAAAATTTAATTCTCTTTTTTCCTGTCACAATTTATAAATGTATACAATGACTCCATTATAATAGCAATAGCACTTAGACTTATATACCGCTTCATAGTGCTCTAAGCAGTTTAGAGTGTCAGCATATGGCCCCCAACAATCTGGGTCTTCATTTTACCGATCTTGGAAGGATGGAAGGCTGAGTCAACCCTGAGCCTGTCAGAATCAAACTGCTGGCAGTGAGCAGTAGTTAACCTGCAATACTGCATTCTAACCACTCCTCCACTACAGCTCTTTCATTTGTCCTCCCTTCATTTGTTAGATACCAAGAAAAGGTATCTAACCTTTTCCCTTCATTTGGTATCAATGGTATCCCTTCATTTGTTAGATACCATTTGGGGAGAAGCGTCTGAAGGCAGGACAAGAAGCAACGGATGGAAACTAATCAAGGAGAGAAGCAACCTAGAACTAAGGAGAAACCTTCTGACAGAACAATTAACCAGTGGAACAACCTGCCTTCCAACACTGTAAGTTTTTAAGAAGAGACTGGACAGCCTGAGCAGGGAGTTGGACTCGATGGCCTCCAAGGTCCCTTCCAACTTTATTATTATTATTGTTGTTGTTGTTGTTATTATTATTATTATTATTATTATTATTATTATTATTATTATTATTATTATTATTATCATTATTATTATTATTATTATTATTATTATTATTATCCCACTCTATGTGCAGCCTGATAGTCAGCCAATTTGTTGAAAACATATCTTGTGGCTGTAGAGCAAAATAGGTAGATATTTCCAGAAGAAGCAAAATAACCCATTGGGATTGGCTCGCCCTACACGTTGGCAGAGGAGGCTTGCTGTGGGCCCTGTTGTTCAAGAAATTCTGGCTGGCAGGAGAAGGGCCTTTTCTGCCATAGCTCCTATCCTTTGGAATATCTTACCCCCTGAGGTAGGATTGGTTTTGATCCATTTGACCTTCCACAGAAGCCTGAACAGCTGGCTCTGCCAGATGGCTTTTGGCCCTAACGGGCAAGCATCACACTGGAGGTGGTCGATGAATTAAGATGCATCCTGTTCCCTCTATCCCCATCTTTTAACTATAATTTTATCTTGATTGGGAGTTCTATTTATATTGTTTTAGAAATATTTGTTAGGATTTCAATGTTTTAATACTGTAAGCTGCTCAGAGTTGTTTCCTTATGAGATGGGCAGCAAATAAATTCAATAAATAAATTAACATACCTCTCAGGTTTTGCAAGAACTGACCCTGTATCCTTGCAATTAATCATTCCTTCTCCAGCCAAAACCTACTGCCCTATGGATAAGACTTCACATGATATAATCCACAGGGAGTAGATTTTGTTGTTAAAATAGCAACTAATATGGGCAGAATCCTGAAACCATCAGATGCTACTTCCCCAGGTGGAAAACAGCGACCACATGGGTTAGCCTGAAGATATCCCTACTACTTTCTCCTATAGATCAAGCTTATTATTCAGAGCCTACAGGGCCTGATCCTTAGAGTAGGAACTCTGTCTAGGAAAGGAGGAGAAAATTGTTTTTCCAGGCAGAATCACATCCCAGCTGCAGATCAGCTGTGTATAATATTCATTAATCAGTAATGCCAGATATTCTATGAATCACTTTCCTTAAGTTTTACATTACATCTGTGAGGACAGTACTAGATGCTGGTACATTTGCAGAGGAAAGATAGAAATTCAAAATGAGGCAGCAGATGTTATGTCAGCATATTTCTGTGCTGCCCTCCAGACTAGAGAAAAGTACATTAACATGACTATGACGATTACCCTTTAGTATAAAAATGAAAAGCACGAGGGGAAAATGATATAATTGACTGGAAAATTCCCATGGTTGTATTTATAAAATATTGACCTTGCTGTAAGATTTCAAAATTTAGAAGCATCTGGTGTTTGTAGAAGCAAGTGCCTCCCAAGTAGAAGACACTGTCATCATCTGTGCAACATCTGTGGCTGCTAGTCTCGGTAAGAAACATCTCAATGAGAAACATTTGTATCTTTTCAGGGTGGCCATGTCCAGTAAAAATATTGTTCAATTGTCCCTATATTTTTCATACTGTGAAACAAAATGAAGCCTAACATTTATATAACTGTAAAAATCAAGTACTTCCCTATTCTGTGAGTGGATTGTTTCTAAACATGGCTGTTGACATTGTTCAAAAAAGGAGGATACTTAAAAGCATAAAAGATTTTAAACACAAAAACATGAGAGCTACAGAGAAAGCAGACACTATGATGCTGCATATCAAAACTCTAAGCATTTTCCCCATAGAAGACTGGAAGTGAACAGAAATGTTTAGCTGTTAGGCTATGAGGAAAGAACAGGCTCACATGATCATTGCTAGAGAGTATGAGTTTGCTCCAGTGGTGGGATTCAGCCGATTCGCACCACTTCGGCAGAACCGGTAGCTAATTTTTTGTTGCCCAGGCCCAGAATGGACTTCCGGAAGTTGCATCCACACAGAGAACCGGTTGTTCATATATTTGAATCCCACCACTGGTTTGCTCCCTATTTATATACAATTATATACAATATACAACACTGGCAGTGTTGTGTGTCTGTGTGGCTTTCTCCTTGGTAGTTGATTAGAATATTGTTTTCTGCTTGTTTGTCTGCATCACAGTTTGTTTTACATATATCCAAGTCAGTGGGCTCCAAAACTCAAGAGAGCCACACAATAACACAGGTCTCTAAGGAACACATCCACAAGCATTCAAAGATTAGTATTCCCTGCCCACTACTCCACTCTTTCCCACTTCTATTATATCTCCTCCTACAGAATAGAATAGAATAGAATAGAATAGAATAGAATAGAATAGAATAGAATAGAATAGAATAGAATAGAATAGAATAGAAAGGGACTTTGGAGGTCTTCTAGTCCAGCTCCCTGCTCAAGCAGGAGAACCTACACCATCTCAGACAGGTGAATATCCAGTCTCCTCTTAAAAATATCCAGTGATGGAGCGCCCACGATTTCTGGGGGTAAGCTATTCCACTGGTTGATTGTCCTCACTGTCAGGAAGTTTTTCCTTAATTCCAGGTTTCTTCTCTCTTTGATCAGTTTGCAACCATTGGTTCTCATCCTTCCCTCTAGTACCTTGGTGAACAACCTGGCCCCCTCTGCCCTGTGGCAGCCCCTCAGATACTGGAACAGATACTGGAACACTGCTATCATGTCTGCCCTATTTCTTCTTTTCTTTAGACTAGCCAGACCCAAGTCCTGTAGCCGTTCTTCGTATGTTTTAGTCTCCAGGCTTTGATCATTTTAGTTGCTCTTCTCTGAATGTTTTCCAAACTCTCAACATCTTTTTTGCCATTGAGGACTACTCATTGAGTACGGTTTGTTAACCAGTTACAGATCCATCTGGTAGTGGTGTTATCTATCCCACCTTTTCTTAGTTTACCAAGGAGTAGGTTGTGGTCTACCTTATCAAATGCCTTACTGAAGTCTAGATATATTATGTCCACTGAGTTTTGCTGGTCTACTAGTTTAGTCACTTTATCAAAGAATGGGATGAGATTGGTTTGTCATGATCTATTTTTGACAAACTAGTGCTGGCTACTAGTTATGATTTTGTTTGCTTCTAGTTGTTCGCAAATCTGTTTTTTGATAATCTTTTCTAGGATTTTCCCAGGTATTGATGTTAAACTGATTGGTCTGTAATTTCCTGGGTCCGTATTTTTCCCTTTCTTGAAGATGGGGACCACATCATTCCTTTTCCAATCCTCAGGTATTTCCCCAGTGCTCCAGGATTTATGAAAGATGTGGTACAGCGGTTCTGAGATAACATCTGCTAGCTCCTTCAAAACTCTGGGATGTAGTCTGTTGGATCCCGGTGATTTGTATTTGTCAAGGTGGGATAGGTATTCCCATTTTCTTGCTTAATTTAATTTTTTGTTTCTGGTATGTCTTTTGCAGTGGTTTTTTTTTTTTTGGTGTGTTGGGCTATAGTTTCTTTTTTTTTGGTGTGTTGGGCTATAGTTTTCTTTGGTGTGTTGGGCTATAGTTTTTGTGTGAAGACTGACACAAAATATGAGTTAAGCAGCTTTGCTTTCTCCCTGTTGCCTGTAATTTCCTTGCCATCTTCTCTCTTTAGTGGGCCTACAGTTTCCTTGACTTTTTTCTTGTTGTTAATGTGTTGGAAGAAACTTTTTTTTTTATTGTCCTTGATTTCTGTTGCAAGTCTTTGTTCATTCTAAGCCTTTGTTTCCTGACTTCATCTTTGCATGTTCTGGCTGTCTGCTGATAATTGTCTTTAGTTATGTGCTCCTCTTTCCATTACTGATCTTCCAACTCCTCCTCCTCATGAATCCTACTGCTGAAGAACAGTATCTTTTTTTCTATGTGCTTTAGATTGTTTTACTTTCACAAAGAAAGGAACACACACACCCCAACACTACCACATCCAGCTGCCACACTCAGCTTTTATAGTCAACAGTTGCTGTGCTGGCTAAGAAGAGGGAAAGGGCAACAACAGCAGAGAGCTGGCCATTATATAGGCAGCCTGTCCTATTTCAGACTGCTGTTTTCATTTGTTTTCTGACTGCTAGGATGGTGTTCATGGATATGCTCTAGCAATCTTCTGCATGTCTTTTCTACATAGTCACTGTTACAGCCCTTACCGTATATATGTAGATGACTCTTGCCCCCCTCCCCTTTCAGGGCTACTAGGTCTTTTGGTTTATTTATGATGTTTTGGAGAGCTTAAGTTGGTGTGTGCTATGGTGATACCATGTGGTTATAATTGTCTGTTGGTTGTTTCTGATATGTTTTATGTATGGCAATGTTATCTTTTCATAGCTTGTGAGGGTTGGCAAAAAATATAACTACAAATATATTCACCTGATTTTATAAACCTTGAAAGGAGAAATTAAACTTTCAATGCCCAAGGGAACCCCATTAATCACAAATTAACAATGCATGGGCTTAGTCCCACTTCCTGGTCCCCATTGACTACATTGGTGACAAATATAAAGGTTAATAGTGGGAAAACTGATGGATTTAGCTGCTTGTGACTCTAACAAAGTGAATTGCAATCATAATTTAAATACATAAATTTTAGGAAATGCACAAAAGCCATAATTGACTTTGCAGAGCAAAGCAGAGGCAAATGGTATATTGGGTGTAATGACATAATGCAAGTTTTATTATTTTTGTTTCATTGTACTTAAGAACATACACTTATGGCTATAGATTCTACATTATTAAATACAAGAAAGTTTATGCTAACCTTTGCAATCTGAGGAAATTATTCCTCTATAGTTAGGGAGCCTCACTACTACCCCACTTCATTTGCTCTTGCACGAATGGCTGTTATCATAATATGATGATGACTAACAACATTGCATATATTTCATTCATAAATAATTGCAGGGATTAAGTCTGTAAATAGGATGCTCATTTTCTCCCCATGAATTTAGGTTGATTACTAAGTTAAAGCATGAAATATTATTTGGGATTTACTTTAGCAAAAATTACTGTAATTCCTAAATTTATTTCATAATTTGTATCACGTTTTATTATTATGATAGATATTTACTTGGTTCTGAACAATGAGTCTGCATTTGTTTAAAAAATGAAATAATATATTCAGTTATGTAAAACTATTAAAATAGTGAAAGTTCTTATCTAATTCTATGATGCTTCTAAATTTTCCTATATTCACTTAGTGATATTTTTGTCCCAATTTTATTTATTTTTCTAGTTTGTTTTTGTATTTCTCCACAATGCTTAATAAAAATATAAATCAAAAAGATCATTTGATATGTGACTGATGTTTATCTAAATTTTATCTCCCTTGTCCCGGCTCCCATGGCTTTTATATAATCACATTAAATAAGCACATTGGAAAAAACTTGGTTAATCAGGATTTTTTTGTACTTTTTGATTAATGAAGATTGTCTAACAGTGTTGTTGGATTATGTATGTAATGCCAGCTGGCCATTATTCTTCTCTACATGTAGTTTAGTAACCAATTTCCATGGTAATTTTCAATAGCTGAGTATACAAATTTTATTTTTGAAAATTTGTAAAAATAAAACCCTCTTTGGTAAGTAAACTGGATTTGAAAAAAATGTAATAAAAGGGTTTATATTTTAGTCTCATAAGGGGCTCATTGAAGTACAGCCTGGATTGCCCAGCTCAGTCAGAAATAAGTGAACCAGCATGACATAGTGGCTAAAGGGCTAGGGGAGGCCCAAATTCACTGGGGAGGCCCAAATTCAAATCTAGTTTCAGTCACAGAACCCCAGTTAGTTATTTTGAACTGGTCACTATCTGTCAAACCAGCCTACCTCTTAAGGAACTTGCTATAGGAAAATAATGGCAGGCAGGAACATAATGTACCCTATCTTGAGCTCTTGAATGAAATGGGAGGAGAAGAATGAATGAATGAATGAATGAATGAATGAATGAATGAATGAATGAATTTCCTTCCTTGGTAGATCACAAGAATTTCTGTTTTCAAAGTGGAACCTTATGATATATCTTGATATGGCTAACAGCCAGATCTGCAATCTATAATCTTTTATGCAGAAAGTGAGATTATTATCACAAGGGCTAAGAGAATCCTGCACAATTTTGTGGGTGGGAGAGGCTAAGCCATCATGGAAATATGATCAACCAAAATTTGGGTATGCATATTGTTCCTAAATAGATTTTTCCAAAATCTAAATAGATTTTTCCAAAGTCCATTTTTTTCTACCTTATTTAAGAACTATGACTTTAACTTTGGGACAGAAGCTATGCACTGATGTATTGTGAATGAGTATCATCAACAGAAACTACTGGCTGCTCTTTCTGAGCAATCTCAGTGTTCCCCATTCCCATCAAGCAACATTACAGCAATGGTGATTAGTACTTGTTAATTTACCAATCTTTTCTCAACATTACCCTGGTCCCTTATATGAACAGGCAGAAAAACAAACAGCTTGGGTTAAGTTTGTGAAAACATGCAACAAGGAAGTGTCAGGGATTGCACTTCATGAGCCATGGTGGGGTGCTGGAGGAAAGCATGGTAACCTACTCCCACCATGTATGCATTCTTTTTGCTAATCCTCTACTCTTTAATGTTGCAAGTATAGATTTCAACTAGCAAGCACTGATGAATAGCTCTTATAGTCTCCTAAATATGGTGAGGACATAAGTAAAAATGCATACAGTTTAGTTACAGCAATTCATGTGGAAACGTTTTGTGTGCTGGAAGACTTCCTACTACACTCTGTACTCTCATAGCAGTACTAGAAGATGGAAAGAGCTGCTTATCAATGCTCCCTGATAGTGGATATCACATGCATAGTTATGGCCTGGATAGGGTTAAAATCTTGTCCTTTATTCGAGACAGCAAATATAAGCCAAAGCTTTAATAGGCAATGCTTTAATATATCCAGGAGGTTTGGGCATCTCTTTTACCAGTTCTACTGTTCTCACATTATAATGTTAATGCTTCTCCTGCAATATAACAAAGAACCATAACGATAGCAGTGGAAAGGACGGAATGTCCTTTACACCTATTTGTTATCTTCAAAGTCAGCAAATATGAACCTGGAAAACACAATAAGCTGTGTAGTCTGGGCAGCTGGCAAGCAAATACTTTCCTACTCTGACTAGCTTTTGCTTAAGGGAAAATTGTTAAGAATCTACACAAAAGATATGCCCATCTATCTCAAAACACTGTTTTCAACAATTTTCTAAGAAAATATATCTATTGATATTTTTGGATTAGAAAATCCTTTTCTTAAATCAACTCAGTGGTAACAAAAACTTTTTGAAGTTTTCAGAATTCTTTATCAAGCAAAAAAGAAACAAAAGAGGAACAGAAGATGAGGAAGGGGAAGGAGGGAAATGCACACATTCAGATTAAATTTACCTGGTTCAGTTTTACAAATAAAATACTCTTCAGACTTTATATTTTAAAAAAAATTATCTAAGGAACAGCTGGATTTTTATTTTAAAAATAGAGACAGAGCTATTGTATCAATCTTAGCTGGGATCTCTGTGTTTGTTTTGTTTACTATCCTGATAAGTTTGCAGAATGTTTGTGACCACTGAGCTGGTCTAAGAATTCTCTCTATTATGAAAACTAGATTTTTTTAAAAATATCAACTATCAGTACACAATGGTCCTAAATATTTCTATTAAAGTCGGAAAGGATTTATGGTGCAATTCTATAAAACTAACAATAAACTAACAATACTTTTCAATTCCTGGATATTAAAAGTACTTAAAATATCTTGCCAAAAATATCAACATAAGGAAGTATGCCTTAAAAATAAATAATGCAGGAAAATGTATTATTATAGTGATAGTATATTAAAAGACTGATAATGACCTACCACCAGCCTTGCATGCAGTCTGAAGTTACACATAATAACATTTTAGTCTCCTATACTACACAGCTGTACTCAATTTCATAGAAGTAAAATTCAGCAAAATCAGTGAAACTTACTTTTGAAAACATGTGCTTTGGATTGCTTTCTTTGGTTTCCATTCAATACTTATGCCATTATTCACCAAGTGTCCTTTAATGGATTTGGATTACATCCCTTAGTAACTCCAGGAAATAACCAAGTTTAGTGCTGATGTTGCATGTATCTTTTAACAATTCAAAGCAAGCCTTTTTTTTCTTAGATGAAATATTTTGGATATGTCATTTAAGACACGGTTGTTAATCTCGATCGCGTCACATGATGTATTGTGACGTATTGTGATGTTTTTTTCCTTTCCAGAACTGGGGTGGGCATGGCCTGCGCATGACGCATCCGGCCTGTGGGCTGCCAGTTTGACACCGCTGATCTAAGATAACTCTAAATATTTCCCTTCAACCCCACAGGTTCATCCATATAGCCATTTTATCCATTCTTTCATCAGATTTCCTGGATCAGAAGAGACTTGTTTCACCTTAAATCTTGCTGCCCAAGAGTTGTCTTATCCTGTATACAGGAATGGGAATGGGACCATGTTCTGCTGCTTATAAGGGCAATGATTGGGGGTTGCTCCTTGTTGAAATTTGAATGTCAAGAAACAAATGATCACCAATTTCCCTTTTTGCTGTTTGTAAACTAAGAACTAAATATAGACACATTAGATGACTTCCTTTTCTTCCTTTTATCCTGGTTTATATGTTCTTAAGCTTCCTATGTTTTGATAGAATCTCTTAAAATGAATGATAGTGATAACCCCCTTTTTTCCTAAATGCAGAGATATATATGGTTCCCTTTAGCAGTAACATTAGGAATATTTTGGGAAATAAAATATTATATTTTTGAGGGAGAGCTACATAGAGATGCCTGGGGGAAAGAAATTTTATGAGAAAATCATGTTTTAGATCAGTGGTTCTCAACCTGTGGGTTGGGACCCCATTTGGGGTCGATCGGCCATTTCACGGGGGTCGCCAAGCAAGGCTGTCCACCATTTTTTTGTCCGCCATTTTTTTTGTCCACCATTTTTTTCCCTTTTCCGGCGGGTGCCTTACCTCCCTTGGGCTGGGCCAGCTGGTGGTCAGCCTGCTCCGTCTCTGCCACTTGCCAGCTATGCCTCGGCAGGCGCAGGGGGCGGAACCACGCATGCACGGCTCTCCTGGGCAGGGAAAGTCCTCGACTTATGACCGGTTTAGTCCTCGACTTACGACCGGTTTAGTCCTCGACTTATGACCAGTTGGGGTCGTGGCATTAAAAAGGTTGAGAACCACTGTTTTAGATTGTGAGAAAGTTCAGTAGTCATCTGGAAGTAGAGAATTAAATGACCTTCTATGTGAAACTTACTTTTCCTGTCCATTCTATTCTGTCTTTAATCTATACCATGCTCACAACATAAAAACTAGGCTGTACACTATTATTAACCTTTATTAGCATTTGGATGTTTGTCCTGTTTAGCATATTTAGTCTTTGCTCACATACCTTACTGCATGATCATCTTCAAAATGTCATTGTTGGTCAGCTTTAGTTGTAGATTTTGATCACTGTGTAGGGCAGTTGTCAATAATGTTTATCACATTGTATGAGAAAGACCTATGTGTAGAGCAAAATCACAACCTAGTCCCAAGTTTATGTAGAAAAGTTAATTGTAAATACATCTGAATTTAAAGGAAAGCTAAGTGCTTTCTCATTAAATAAAATCACTAACAAACATTCATTCCATAAATTGGTATGCCAGCCAGAGCAATGGTTCTGGGGAACTCTCTTGCTGAGAACATGAATAACCAGAGAAACCAAATGGTATTAATGATCCATGTATTCATAAATGATATTCTATCTATTTCTCCAACTTTGTCTTTATTCACATGAGGTTACTTTAATTTTATACAACTCCCTGCTATGAACAAGCTAGATGTCTTGCATCTATGGATGGTATGTCTTTCTGAATTTTTGCCTGCATCAATCTTTCAACTGATACCCTTTTATGCAGAATGAAGACAATGGAAAGGGGAATGGAATATAAGTTTGAATGGATTTAGGGAGAATAATACAAATTGGAGGCCCACCCGTGATCTAGGTTTTGAATAGCAGTAGGAGGCAAAGAATTAAAGCTCCCTATTCCTACATTTATTCTCCCACACATTTTTTTGAGTAAGTCCCCTATATTTCCTTTTCAACAGGGGAATAAAAAGACATGCTCCTAGTTATGTCTTTAAAGTAATGTTTTGTTTGAACCTGAATAACCCCATAGAGGAAGTGCTGGGAAGATTATGGCCAAATCAAGATCTTTTAGCCAAGAATAAGTAGAAAGAACCGCCTTCTGAATACCGACTTATTGCCAAGCTAAAATACCAATTTGTGATCAAATTCACAGGATGCATAGAGATGTTACATTCTATTGAAATATATGGAATGTGCAACTACTATGTGGCTGATGTTTTGGGGTAAGGATTATTTTTATTGTTAGCTGAATATTTAATAATTTGTTATTAATAGCTGTAAAAATTCTGCTAACTTGCTTTCTAAATATTGCTTATGCCAATCATTTTCTTTTAGTTCAAATTAAGAATATTATTTCTACTTATTTTCTCTGGAATTCAAAGACTTCTTGAAAATGTTTGGTTAAGCTGTTTAAAATTGCTAAGCAGAAGTTTTAAACTACTTATAGGAGTGAAGTAGTCTTGGTGTCATTGTCAAACCACAATTAGAGTTTCATGAAATTATTCCAATTGTAATGATTTAGCATCATTCTGTGTGACTTTGTACAATAGGAACTGGAATGCTCATATTTTCCATAGGGATTCTAAAAAACTTTCATCCTTCGAATCACACTGCCTTGTTCTGTGGTCTGTTTTTGGATATTGTATAGTTTTAAATAGAATTCCTTTCTGGAAAAAGGCAGATTATATTATATTACAAAATAGTCCTGAAAATACTATGAATTGCTAGAAAACTGAAGGCCTATCTCCACTTGTATTTAATGTGCTCAAATATATCCTGCTGACTTCTTTTCTTCTGCTATGTCTCCTTGATGTTGCCTATCTCATCAACATTGCACGAATGAGACAGATTTAAGTTGATCTTAATTGTACTCGTGTTAACCAAGCATTTCCCCATTCTTCCAACTCCACTGAATGGCAATCTCAAGATGCCAACCATTACCAATACTTGAGGAAATCAAATGTTTGTTGGGGAATATTGGCAACTGTGGCAACATCTAAATCAGCAATGAGAATGGCAAATGCCCTACCAGTATTAGCTTCTGCTGACTCAAGGATAAGTGAAGAACATGTCAACCCAGCAGAGGATGAACCAAAGACAGGAGAAAAAAGGGAGAATACAAACAGGTATTATATTGTACTACTGTAATTCAGATTTAAAATACAGTATGTCAGCTCTTAATGAGAAATCAAAAGGTAAAGATATTGTATGAGACAGTGTTCCTTAAGGCTGTACTCCCGAGACACAGAATACAAAGAAACTAGTTCAAAGTGCCTTTCCCTTGAAACTGGGAATGAGATCTTTGGGAGTGGCATATTATATGTTCTACTAAGACTGTCACTCCTCATGTCACTCTGTTTACCTTTGACCTTTTTTCGAGGAAATTAATTCATGGGTCATTTAAAATACTTCTACATACAGGCACAGGAAGCTATGCTCATATAAGATCAGAAATAATTAAATTTATTCACTTATATTCCTGACCTTCCTTATCTGTGACTTGTAGAAAAGGTTTGAAGATTTTTGAACAAGTTACTTCTTTAATACTACTGCTGGCAAATGGTTATTGATATTCTCAGCACTTCTCTGGAAGTAATAAAATGTGAACTGAAACATCAGCACACAAACTTCTAGAAGGTGAGAATATCCCCTTCTGAGTGCTGTATTTTTTTATTTCATATTTCATATTTTATGTAAGACTGTAGGTGCAGAAAGAAACTCAAAAATAAAGGTTAAAGACTGATAGAGAAAAGCTAAGGTGGAATATATGTATATTGAAAATATGAAAACTTCAGTGTATTTACTGGGAGAAGAAAATAAATCTTGGGAGAAAATACTTTTAAAATCAATAATTCAGAATGGGCTCAAATGATTCATTGATAAATTATAAATTACATAATTGTACTGAAAAAACATCAAAGAGAACTAATACTAGAAAGTTCAATGTAGTTTTCAAATTAATGCAACCTCTAAAACTAATTCTATTGCTTACAAGACACAGTATGTAAAACAGAACAGAAAGAGCCTAGAAATGGGGCAAGCATTGTCTTAGTCCTTGTTGCCGTTTTTTGTTTAATCTTTCTAATGACATTCTGAAATTTTGTTCAATGTCTGGGAGAACTCCCCAAATTAAATAACGTTCCTTCCTTCTTTCATGATTTATTTATCTTCTCAGACAGTAAGAATTCTATGCAATCTACATAGCCCACAATTATTATTTTTTTCTTTTTACAACCTTGTAGTTCCTTGCTTTCGGGTAGGGTCAGGGTGACTCAATGGAATTGAGCATTTACTGGCCTGATGCCCTTCCTGATGTCTACAAGGAGTTCACATCAGAAATTTTCTCTTTGTGCCCTGATAAACATCTGTTGCTACCTAGGATTGAACTCTCAACCTTCCAAATGGGAGGTGAGCATCTTCACCTCTAGGTCAATGTGCTGCTCTATCATATACAATTAATAAAATATATAATTTCAATATATAGGTATCAATATAATATCAGTATAACACATATTTATACAAATTATAAACCATACTAGTGCTAATGTTTTTAAGTTTTTAAGAAGAGACTGGACAGCCATTTGTCTGAAATGGTATAGGGTTTCCTGCCTCAGCAGGGGGTTGGACTAGATGACCTCCAAGGTCCCATCCAACTTTATTATTATTATTATTATTATTATTATTATTATTATTATTATAATGGTACTACCTTTTTTGAAAAGAAAGATCTGAAGCATCAGATTACAAAGATCTGAATTATGCAGACAATGTTTCCCCTGTAACAGTCTGCAAAAGCAAAGTTGGACTTTGAAAAAGGATAGAAAGAATATAGATTCTCTTAAATATTACTGATGCTTTTGTTGGAAAACTTTTGATAATAGCATGGATAGCCAAGAAAACAGAGGAATCATAGAATTAATCAATCCAACATTGACTAGCCTCAAATTATCATATTTTGGACACATTAGGTAAGATCCTGTTTCCTTGAAGAGTCTGTAAATGTAGATGGAGGCATAGACAACATTAGCAAAGAAATGCAAGAACTGTTAAATAACAGAAGAAATTCTACATGAAATCTCAGCCCTAGAAATATATTAAATGTAACCAAGAGAGAGAGATTTAAAATCTCCCTGTTTTGATTTTGCATGATATAAAATAGAAGGAAACTCTGGCAAGCTTTAACAATTCTGTTATTATATCCTGCAATAATAAAGAAGAGCTCCAATAGTTCTTGTGGAGTCTGTTTCCTGATCTGGTTTACTTTGTTAGGCTGATAACAATGATGGGAAAGATGGAAGGAAAGAGGACAACTGCAGCAAGGTGGATGGATTTGATTACACCAGGAATGGCTACAATAGGGGAAGATCTGTGGAGCTAAACTGGGATAGATTGGATAAGATCTATGTGGTCACTCAGAGTTGACACCAGCTTGATGGCTCATAATCTATCAGTAGTTTGACCTCTTTTATTTATTTCTATTAATTAACTAGAAAATGTCAATTTATTTAAATTTGGGGCTTATAAAAGTTTATTAAAATTGTATAAAATGCTAATCAGTAATAAAGATACTACTATATTTATATCTGCAAATGAAGAAAGTTTGCAATATATAAGCTTAGCAAATAGTTTACCAGCAGAAAATGTAATAAATATTTTGTAGATGTATGACACCTCCTCTAGCATACGTGTCTGTATGTGCCATATGGTCTTCAGTTAGCAAGTGCTAATTGTATTCTTACATACAGTTACAGATTGAAAGAGACCCTCCAAGTTTCTGGGTAACTAGGGAATATATGATACTCTGATATCACTTTCCAAACTGATTGTTTTCTAATGGAATCTCTGATGTTCAGAAACTGTTTCTTTCTACACAGATCTTAACTTATGTATTTATTTGTTTTGGATTCAAATATGCTTGACTGTCTAGTGTGGTACGAACTACCTATAGTACTCTTAGCGTATTTGAGGAAATGTAAAATCTTACAGAATTACAATTCGATGAGTTGAATTAAATATCATTTAGCACTGATGATTAATACATAATTATTGATATTAGTTATTATGAACAAAGTTAGTTGGGAGTATCCATTTCCCATTAGCAACAGGACATTGTTAGAACAAAACAGTAGAAGCACCTAAAACGATTGCTCCGGATAAGGCAGTTATTTCCATAATAAAAAGAAATAGCATTGATATATAAGTTGAGGTATGAATCTATCTATGTTGTATTTTTTTTTAAAAAAAGAATGCACTTTTGAGTATAGTCTTTCCATATTGATGAAAGAGAATGGAGAAATTTTGGTATAAGGATTTTCCAGAAAAGCAGTAAGTTTAACAGCCAAGGAGGTTACACAATGATGAAGGGATATATAACAGTCTCCATCCACCACACCATTACTCCCTCAAAAAATAGAACAAAAAAACATCAAACAAAACAGCATCAAAAAAAATCAAATGAATTTTTTAAAACATGATTTATTTAAATTATAAAACAGAAATTATTGCAGACAGAATAATGTTTGTTCAATAAAAGATTGTTCGAGAAGCTGGTAGACAAATGTATTCCATATTAGTTATAAGTTCTTCATAACTGAACGTAGACCTTTAGAAGATCAGTAATACTATTTTCTTCACATATTGCATTTCTTTGAGTGATTCAGCTCCCCAGAACAGTATTGTAAATAAAATTAAAGCAATCAAGATTTTAGGGCAAAAAAATAGCAGTATCATGTCACACACTTTTAAGACATGCTTAATAACCTTCAGTCTCTCATTATAAAACAGGATTTGCTACAGAAGGCCACATGACTTTTAGCTATTAATTATTGTGTTGTACGTTTATCTTTTGTTCAATAAAATAGTGGACCTGTACACTTGCTGGATTCCCTCCAACCCAAGTTTTCATTAAGTATCATTCCATACAGTTCATTCAAATAAGCTTTCAAGTAAACACATTTATTGGACAATTAATATGATTCATGCTGTCTGCAATAATTTCAGATGGAGCATTTGCCAAGCCAGTTAGTAAACTTTTCACTGAACAATGGCCTTTCTAAATAAATAACTTTAGTTTTAGAACAAGAAACTGATATTCACCACCATTATTGTTTTTATAATTAATCATCACACAAACATTTATTGTATTTGACTTGATTTAACAAGAATCAGTTTAAGGTGTATAAAATTCAGCTGAATATAATACTAGGAGACCTGGAATCTATTTACTAAGTGTTCCATATTCTTTGAGAAATGGAGGTTAGATATTGATGTATGAATTTGATGATAGATGCTGCTGCTAAAGGACCCGACTGAATCCTTTTGTGATCAAATGTCTCATAACTGAAGATGCAGAGATTCTCAGCACACAGCTCACCCAGCCTATTTCCTCATAGACCAGCCAATATAGTAACTGTTGGCACAGGGACATGCCTTGCTATAAAGGAAGACCGCCATACAGAAAAGAATAGCTATAGTTTATTAGCACCCTGAAAGATATCTACAGGTAGTCCTTGACTTACAACCATTTGGTTAGTGACTGTTCAAAGTTACAATGGCACTGAAAAAAGTGACTTATGACCAGTTTTCACACTTAATGATCATTGCAACCTCCCCATGGTCACATGATCAAAATTCGAGCACTTGGCAACTAGCATGTATTTACAATGTTGGCAGTTTCCTGGGTTCATGTAGTCACCATTTGTGACCTTCCCAGATAGCTTCTGACAAGCAAAATCAATGGGGGAAACCAAATTCACTTAACATCTGCATGCTTCACTTAACAACTGCAGTGATTTCACTTAACAACTATGGCAAACAAATGGGACACAACTGACTTTAATAACTCTTTTGCTTAGCAATGGAAAACTGGGCTCCATTGTGGTTGCAAATCAAGACTGCCTGTACTTAGACTGGAATAAATAGAAAATTGTACATGCTTTTGTCTTCCTATCTGATCTATTATTTGAGGACACCAATAGGGAATAGACATTTGCAAATTCACTTAAATTAGACCTAGTCCAGTGATGGTGAACCTTTTAGAGACTGAGTGCCCAAACTGCAACCCAAAACCCACTTGTGTATCGTCGGGTGCTGGGTGGGCATGGCCAATTGGGTGGGTGTGGCCCATTGGGTGGGCATGGCTGCTGTGGTAATGGCAGATTGGGTGGGGCTAAAAAGTTCAATCAATAAATTCCAGTTTTGCGAGATCTTTTTTTTCCCGCGAGAAGTTGAAGTTGATTGATTGAACTTTTTTTTTGCACACGTGGTGGAGGCCTAAAGTGAAAAGGTTTTATAAAACCCAGCTGAAGGCCTAGGACTGGGGTGACGGCATGTGTGCCCACCAAGAGGGCTCTGCGTGCCACCTGTGGCATGCGTACCATAGATTCACCACCAAGGACCTAGTCTATTGTTTGAATTAATAGTATAGGAATGTTCTAAGTTGTTTGCAACTTATTTTTTTTTTCTAATCTGCATTTTTTCTCACTATATGGAATATTTAATGTGGAATAGTTTCTGATTTATGAATGCAGATATTAAATTTTCCAAGAAACATTTTATTAAAGAATATTTTTCTGATGTCATTTTTATATTACTTCTTTAATTAGTGTAGCTTTTGAAAATGTTGTATTAATGCATACAAACTTTGAGAAACATATTTTTTGTTAAACGTTACAAAATGTTTTTTTTATTAGCGCTGGATATTCATTCTAATTATTTTAATTGATTTTACATAACACAATTTAATTATTTTTATCAAATAGATTTACTTTTATGCAATATTATGGCTCTTATTACATATATTTCTATATGTCTATTAGTATATTTTTAAAATTATAATCTTTAGCCTGTAGAGTCCTTGGTGCTCTCTGAACTTGGTTGTTTGCTTGCAGATTTTATTACCAGACTAGGTAATGTCAATGCCACACCTTTAACCTTTTCTGTTTGTTTCAACACAGTTTCAGTGTAATAGTTAATTACAGAATCAGTTATTCAATTATGTGTCAGTGATTCCTCAATGTTAATATTCAAAATTCCACCATATCTCCAAATCACTGATTTAAGATAATAAACAAAACATCAGTTCTGAAAATATTTTAGGCAGGTATACTTTCTGTTCTTTTTTTATCTGTTTCAATCAGTCATTAACTGAATGACAGAATTACTGAATAACAGAATAACAGAAAGTATCTTGGAGGTCTTCTAGTCTAACTCCCTGCACAGACAAATGGTTGTCGAATCTCTTTTTAAAAACTTCCAGTGTTGGAACATCCACAACTTCTGAAGGCAAGCTGTTCCACTGGTTAATTGTTCTCGCCATTAAAAAATTTCTCCTTAGTTCTAGGTTGCTTCTCTCCTTGATTAGTTTCCATCCATTGCTTCTTGTCTTGCCTTCAAATGCTTTGGGAAAAAGGTTGACTGCCTGTTCTTTGTAGCAACCCTTTAGATATTGGAAGACTGCTATCATGTCACCCCCAGTCCTTCTTTTCATTAAACTACACATACTCAGTTCCACAGCCTTCTTTATATGTTTTACCCTCCAGTCCCGTAATCAGGGCTTTTTTTTGTCATAGAACGCCCAGAACGGAGTTCCAGCACCTTTTTTGGATGGAACCTTGTAGGGTAGACAAGGCGGGTTGTATGACATGTGTGAGTTCCGGCACTTTTTTTTTTTTTAAAGGACTGCCCATAATCATCTTTGTTGCTCTTCTCTGCACTCTTTCCAGAGTCTCAACATCTTTTTTACATTGTGGTGACCAAAACTGGACACAGTATTCCAGGTGTGGCCTTACCAAGGCATTATAAAGTGTATTATACTTCATGTGATCTTGATTCTATCCCTCTGTTAATGCAGCCTAGAACTGTGTTTGCTTTTTGGCAGCTACAGCATACTGCTGGCTCATATTTAAGTGATTGTCCACTAGGACACCAAGATCCCTCTCACAGTTACTATTAATTCTCTGCTATGAAGAGATATTTTCTTTTACTTCTTTATAGTAAACTAGTGGAGTGAAAACCAATAATATAATAATAATAATAAAATTGGAAGGGACTTTGGAGGTCATCTAGTCCAACCTCCTGCTCAGGCAGGAAACCCTATACCATTACAGACAAATGGCTGTCCAGTCTCTTCTTAAAAATTGGAGCATTCACCACTTCTGGAGGCAGGTTGTTCCACTGGTTTTAATTATTCTAACTGTCAGGAAGTTTCTCCTTAGTTCTAGGTTGCTTCTCTCCTTGATTAGTTTCCATCCGTTGCTTCTTGTCCTGCCTTCAGGCACTTTGGAGAATAGCTTGACTCCCTCTTCTTTGTGGCAGCCCCTGAGATATTGGAACACTGCTATCATGTCCCCCCTCGTCCTTCTCTTCATTAAACTAGACATAGCCAATTCCAGCAACTGTTCCTTATATGCTTTAGCCTCCAGTTCCCTAATCATCTTTGTTGCTCTTCTCTGTACTCTTTCTAGAGTCTCAGCATCGTTTTTACATTGTGGCAACCAAAACTGGATGCAGTATTCCAAGTGTGGCCTTACCAAGGCATTGTAAAATGGTATTAATACTTCACGTGATCTTGATTCTATCCCTCTGTTAATGCAGCCTAGCACTGTGTTGGCTTTTTTGGCAGCTGCAGCACACTGCTGGCTCATATTTAAGTGATTGTTCACTAGGACTCCAAGATCCCTCTCACAGTTACTCCTATTGAGCAAGGTACCCCCTATACTATACCTGTACATTTGGTTTTTCTTGCCTAAATGTAGAATCTTACTTTTTTCACCATCGAACTTCATTCTTTTTTTTACTAAGATAAACCCATCCTCATTTTCTTAACAATAATAGAATAACTGGACATTTTCCAAGAATGTCTTCCAAGGAAATCTTTCAAACCACTTGTAAGTATCTTGGTGAGTTACTTTTAAGATGTCTGTGCTTGAATTCATTACAGAAAAATTAGATGCAGAAAATTATAGAACTATCTGGATTATAATTGCATTTTAAAACACTAATGAATTTTATGGGCCCACTGTACTCTTGTAAATGTCATTACAAAGTTAAGACAATAAGATTCTTTAATGTTGATCTGCTTTGCCTAAATTAGTAAATGTTTACAGTATGTGTTTGAAAACAGGACTTTAATAATGTGCTTCTTTTTATGTTTGGTAATCTAAGTCATAGGAGTGTCTGATTGATATAATGACATTTCTGAAGAAGAAACAAACCTTCTACTTTTATACATGTGTATTATGATTTTGAATATTGGTTTCCAATACAGAGTTCTGAAACTCTGTATGTGGAAAAGAACCTCAAGGAACATATATGGCCAAGTAATCTAGTAATCATCCCCTTACCTTCACAATAAATTATTAATGTTTTGAAATCTATTTTCTACTTTTCTACTAGAGTTATCTTTTATCCAAACTGACTATAGTTTTCTAAGAGAGGGAGGGAGGGAATGAGAGAGAGATTACTGTAGTTCTAATAGAATATAGAATAGAATATAGAATATTCTTTATTGGCCAAGTATGATTGGACACACAAGGAATTTGTCTCCGGTGCATAAGCTCTCAGTATGCATACAAGCAACAAAGTGATAAGTCATAAATCATAAGATACAATCATAAATCATAAGATACAACCAAAAAGTAATGGTCATAAGATATCAATCAGAGTAGGTAATAGGAAAGGTGATAAAGATAATACAATCCTACAACATGATTAGATACCCTTAGGCATAAGACAGTGCTGTGGAAATTATGTGTTTAGCAGAGTGATGGCAAGGGGGAAAAACTGTCTCTGTGTCTAGTTATTTTGGCATGCAATGCTGAAGGGAGAAGTTGAAATAGTTTATGTCCAGGATATGAAGGGTCTGTAGATATTTTCTCAGCCCTCTTTCTGCTTTGTGCAGGCTGATGCAGTGGTTAAGGCTTCATACTAGAAATCAGATGACTGTGTGTTCTAGTCCTGCCCTAGATACAAAGCCAGCTGGATGATCTTGGGCCAGTCACTTTCTGTCAGCGGGCAACAGCAAGCCACTTCTGAAATTTTGCCAAGAAAACTGCAGGACATGTCCGGGTAGTTGCCAGGAGTCAATACTCTCTCTCACACATACACATACACACAAATATATGTGCAAAAATAAAAATGTTCCATTTTAAAAGAACTGTGTCCGATAGATTGTCAGCAGTGAACTACTTAAATAGGGTGCTATTTCAACAGATAACTGGCCACAGAGTTGCTTCCTTGGTCTCTTTTTGGTGATTACTTTGAAAATACAAGTCACTCTTTTTCTTGCTCTACTGTCAAGATATGAACATGCAGAAGCACCCCAATTATACATTCTTACTGTTGCTACGGTCTTATTCCTCTTCCTACCTGCTCCCAAGCATATCCTTTACTTGTCATACCATGTCTAAAATTAGACTGCTTGCAGCTTCGGGACGATATTTTTCTATTCAAACTCTGGAAGATTTTGCATTTTAGAGGGTTTTCATTTTATATACCGTATATTCCGGCGTATAAGACGACTGGGTGTATAAGACGACCCCCAACTTTTCCAGTTAAAATATAGAGTTTGGGCTATACTCACCGTATAAGACTACCCCTGTTCCAACGCACACCAAATAAAAATTAAAAAACATCAGATTTGATTTCAATATGGTAATTTTAATTCAAATGCTTATGACATGCAGGTACTTANACTGGAAAAAGTGACATATGACCATTTTTCACACTTATGACCACTGCAGCATCCCCAGGGTCATGTAATTTACATTTGGATGCTTGGCAACCGATTCTTATTTATGATGGTCACATTGTTCCAGGGTCATGTGATCACCTTTTGCAACCTTGTGACAAGCAAAGTTAGTGGGGAAACCAGATTCACTGAACAGCTAGCCATGTTACTAATTTACTCTCTCTCCTTTCTTTCTCTCTCTCCCTCTCTTTCTCTCTCCCTTTCTCTTTCCCTCTCTTTCTTTCTCCCTCCCTCTCCCTTTCTCTCTCCCTCTCCCTCCTTCTTTCTCTCTCTCTCTCCCTGTCTCCCTCTTTATCTCTCCCTTTCTCCCTCTCCTCTTTCTCTCCCTCTCTCTATTTCTCTTTCCCTCTTTCTCTCCCTCTATTTCTCTCTCCCTCTCAAAGATCCTTAAAATACTTAAAGGTTATGCTTGGGGGAAAGACTTTTTCTTTTACACATGGGGCGGGTGGGCCTGACATTCGCGCGCAGGCAGGACCCCGCCCGCCGAGCCACCGCTTCCCCATCGCCCTCCACACTAGCCTGCTCCGACTCCAGACCTCCCAGCTGACGGGTGCAGGTTCGGGGGTCGCCAGCTGACGGGCGCAGGAGTTCGGCACTGCAGCGGCCTCCGCTTCGCCCTCCGCACCGGCCAAAGCGTTGCCTGACATTCTGGCCGACAGGCGCAGGTCCGGGGGTCGCCAGCTGACGGGCGCAGGAGGTAGGTGCCGCCGCGGCCTCCTAGCCGCTTGCTTCTTTGCCTGGAGTAGTTGCAAGGGCTTGCATGGTCCCCAAGGGCCGCTGACGCGCTCCCCGCCGCCGCCGACCATGCAAGCCCTTGCAACTGCTCCAGGCGAAGAAGCAAGCGGCTGGGAGGCCGCGGCGGCGCCTACCTCCTGTGCCCGTCAGCTGGCGACCTCCGGACCTGCGCCCGTCAGCCGGAACGTCAGGCAATGCTTTGGCCGGTGCGGAGGGCGAAGGGGAGGCTGCTGCAGCGCTGAACTCCTGCGCCCGTCAGTTGGCGACCCCCGGACCTGCGCCCGTCAGCTGGGAGGTCTGGAGATGGAGCAGGCTGGCGTGGAGGGCGATGGGGAAGCGGTGGCTCGGCGGGCGGGGTCCTGCCTGCGCACGAATGTCAGGCCCACCCGCCCCATCTGTAAAAGAAAAAGTCTTCTGCCCAAGCATAACGCCAGCAGTTCTGTGCCACAGAGGCTTGAGACACGGAGGCACAGGACGCGGAGCGGCGCGGTGCGGTGGGAGGCGGCAGGACGGGGGGAGGGGTTACCTGCATCCTGCCAGCCGAACTCTGGAAACCTGCCTGAATACCCGTATTTTCCGGCGTATAAGACGACTGGGCGTATAAGACGACCCCCAACTTTTGAGAAGATTTTCAGGGTTTAGAAAGTCGTCTTATACGCCGGAAAATAAGGTATCATATTTGGATGTCACGTAGTTCCAGAAAAGTCAGCTTGCAGAAGTTAGAGATATAATACGAGGGCAATTCAGAAATAAACCCCCGTTTGGTTATCAATGACAGATATTCGCAGATACAGAACTTTTATTATACACATTAGAAAATTACAACATTACATTACTTTTCAACATAATCACCATTCAAATTGAGGTACTTGTCATAACAGCTTCAAAAGTTCTTGGGTGCGTCTAGTGGTGTGCAGGCGAGCATTATCATGAACCAACACTGGTGCCGTAGAAAATCCCACCAAATGAAGAAGCCAAAGGAGTTCTGTTAGTCAAGTTCATGGATGTGGTTTGACCATCAATTCAGAAGTCTACTGTGAAACATTACGAAAACTCAGACGAGCCATCCATAACAAGCATCGGGGGATGCTGACTTCCGATGTGGTGTTGGTTCACAATAATGCTTGTCGTCACACCGCTAGACGCACCCAAGAACTTTTGAAGCAGTTCCATTGGGATGTTTTTGATCACCACCCCCGTTCCCAGATTTGGCGCCAAGCGACTACTACTAAGGAATTTCAAACACTGTAAGACATTATGACAAGTACCTCAATTTGAATGGTGATTATGTCAAAAAGTAATGTAATGTTGTAGTTTTCTAATGTGTATAATAAATGTTCAGTATCTGCGAGTGTCCGTCATTGATGAAGGTTTATTTCTGAATTGCCCTCATAATTTATTGGAAATACTATTTAATCCTTACCTTATAAGGATTCTTTATGGAATTGTCTACAAGCAAATCTTGGTTTTAATCATGCTGCCGCTTAAATGAAAACTTCCCATTTATGAACTTCAATTTCTTGTTTTATTGCAATAAAAATAACAGATCCCAGTTCTGACAAAACAAGGTATTACAGGGAAAAGGTAAATATGACAAACCTGCAGTATATTAGGCTTTCGTGATTGTTTTAACTAGGAAATGTCCAATTCTCAGGCACCACATTTCCAGATTTCCAGCAACTTACTGCATGGCTTGCTTTTTGTAAATATTGTGTTCTTAAATGTCTTCTTGATTATGCAGACCAAATCTCCTGTATGGGAGATGATTCTGGACCATGTTTACATAACAACTTAAAACTCCCATGGCAGTTTTTTAATATATAAGTTGCAGAAATCTTTACCATTTTACTCTAATCTATGTGTACCAGCCAACTGAATTCTATTTTTCTCCACTGTATTGTCTCTAGTTATATAAATCTTTTTATTTTACTTCTTCCCCATTGTACATTTTGCCTATGTTTTAATTTTTTCCCAGGCTACACGATTTCTGTCTTTATTCCTTGTTGTCTTCTTGATGATACATTAAATGCTTCTATTCATTTCCTTTGAAACTTGCCTCCTTTAATTTTTATTTCCCTTGGGACACGCAGGTCAAATTTGATATGTCAGCTGCTGCAGCCTTCTCCTGTTCTGTTTCTTAGCTTTATTTATTTATTTCCCCAGTGACAAACTGCCCCCAAATGTGAGTTTACTTCCTTGAACTGTAGGAAATCTCTATTTTTTTTTTCATTTCTTTGCTTTTCTTCAAACAGCATTCTAAAATATGATCATAGGTCACCATAGGAGAAATATTGCAACATGGTAGACAAGTACAATATGTAAAATAGAGTTGAATTGTTGAGGGCTTGCTATTCAGTGACATTTCCATGATCTTCTCTACAATTATGTATACTTAAAAAATGTAGAACGACAAGTATTTTTGTCTGTGTGTGAAATAAAAGGTCAAAGCTAAAGTAACATATGTATAGAAATTAATCTGAGACCTGAAAATATAAGTGTATCTGTTTTATTTCCTGTGTCCTGTTTAAATCAGTCCTATTGAAAGCCTGAACGGTTTCTCTTTTTTTCAGATTTCACTTTATTATAATGAATGTAATATATGAAAGAGACCTTTCTATACAGCTCTATTTTTTAAATTGCTTCTGGTATTAGCATAGCAATATGGTAGCATCAGAAGCGTATGTGTGTATCTGTTTATATGTGTATGCAGGGCTTTTTTTCTCATAGAACGCCCAGAACGGAGTTCCGGCACCTTTTTTGGATGGAACCTTGTAGGGTAGGCAAGGCGGGTTGTATGACGTGTGTCAGTTCGGGCACCTTTTTTTTTTTTTTTTTTTTTTTTTTTTTTTTTTTTTTTTTTTTTTTTTTTTTTAGAAAAAAGCACTGTGTGTATGTATTTGTGTATGGTTCATAAGACCACTTCAAACCATAGATTTAAGGCTATAGGTTAGTTATAGAAAAATGACCAGGAATGATAATGGAATTTAGATGGGAGATTCAGAAATTTATTTATCATGTTTAGTATCTCTTCCTATATTTATCATGTTTAGCATCTCTTCCTATATTTAGGCCTTGTTACTAGTCATGACTAAAGGACACACGTACACACAAAACTGGTTCTAATTGGAGTGTCCTAAAAGTCCTGCAAATAAATAAATACTGTGCTTATCAGTGCAGCAAATGTTGGGTAACCCAAACAATTCAGTCTATAAAGCTGCTGATTCTGGCCCAGTTCCTTAGAACCAGATTACTAGTTTATTATTAGATATAACTCCAGTCTCATCTGGAATATACATTTTCAATTTGGGGAGTTGCAATGTGTTAATAAACAACCGATTTCAGAGGAGAATAAAAGATGGTCTAAGGTGTGAATAATATATTATTTGAGAAAATACTATTAACATGGGTAACAGAAATCAATGAATAACATGATAATATTACTGAGATTTCTTAAAGGAAGTTAATGTTTTGAATTACATTAATAGATTGGACCAGTTTTGTAATTCCTACTAGTTTGTAGCTACCACTGGCCAAAAGAATTACAGAAGTTTTTCTGCTGCCATCTTCTGGTTGGAGTGTAAATTGTAGGGTGTGTGTGTAAGTAAAATTCATCCTATTTGATTATATGTATTGGAAATTCTGCTAAATGGTTCATCAGGAACAGTACAAAGACAAGTATATGTTTACCAATTCATATATCAGGTAAAACAAACCTTCTGTGGTTATGTAGTGATTTTATTAATTGGTGAGAGCAAGTGTGCAAATCAAATCAAATAAAGAAAACCTTTATGGTGGTCTTTGGGCCAGAAAATACAACAATCAAATGCATAGACCTGATGTGTATTGCTCCATCTTTCATCTTAACAGCTCCCTATGTGGCATATCATATTGTAGGATCCATTTTTCCACTGTCTATTCTTCCTATTAATTACATATTAATAATCAACATTAATAACACAGAGGAATATGTTTCATTGGTCCACCTGCTCTTGATCTTCCCAATGGCTTTGGCTTCCTTCCTCTTTTTCTACCAGTCAGCACTGTCAGTATCTTTGGCTTTCCCATATTTTTACCCTTTACCTTTATCTAAGCCTGCTGTCTGGAACCGTTGCATTTTAATCCATATCTGAAACAAAAAAAAAATCCATTTAATTCTATAACTGAACTAAATACATCAATTTCCGCTCAGCGCAAACTGCTTGAAACTATGGAATGGTATGAACACAAGCCATTTCATATGTTCCTAAAGTATTTTGTATGCTTATTTTGCTGCTGATGCTAATACAATATATTGCAGTTCACTCGATTTGCAACTCTTGTAGATGTGCCGACAGCAACAACACCTAATGGATCTAGGCACTGTTAAGCAGAGCTGTATATAGTAAATATTTGATTGGTAGACTGACAGGAAATCCCAGAGATCTAGTTTATAAAAGAAAATTGAAAAATATGCTGGGGGATGGAGTAACATATTGCTGTCAAAAACAATAGTCATCCAAAGTTGAACTTGAATCATAAGAGTCTATATTTTTTGTACTGTGTTTTCCCGAAAACAAGACCCGGTCTTATACTTTTTTTTTGCCTCATTTCTTGGCTGCAGAGACCTTTCTTGAAAGACTCTGCCGGTAAAATGGACCCTGGGACAATGTGCGCAAGTGTGGCAAGTGGCTGAAGAAGTGGGCCAGTGAGGCAAGGCAGATGTTGGGACATGGGAGGCCTGGCTGCAACTGTCCTAAGGTAAGTGGGTGCAGGGCATGTGGAGCAGCTCCACCTCCCATCCCTGCCCTACCTTGATTTTTACCCGTGTGCCTTGCCCCACCTCGAGCAATCAACTGCAATGGAGTGGGTGGGGTCTTAAGTAGGGCTTATTTTTGGGGTAAGGCTTATATTTGGCGCATGTGTAAAAATCAAGCTAGGGCTTATTTTCAGGGTAGGTCTTATTTTTGTGGAAACATGGTTATTGTGTTTGTTGCAACATTGCCAAGTTTAGACCCCTCAATGGATCTGTATTCAAAACTTCATCCTTAAATTAGCTGAGAGGCCTATATACATGGACTGCATTGGCACAACTAGATCTTGGAAGGATTATGGGGGATATTATCTTTTTCTCTAATCCATTGATAATGATAATTCTACATGGAGCACTGCAGTCTGTTAACCTATAGAAATGCTCTTCATGTAAAGGTTAAAGACTGAAAGAAAGAAATCAAAATCAGTATAACAGATTTTCCTATGTAATGGCTCATTGCAGAGTCTTACATAACTAAAGAATACAGACATGTATGAGGATATAAAACCTATGTATATCACCATAAGTGATATGAAAAATAAGTGCAGCTTACAATTTACATTATTCTGAGATGTTGAGAAAAGACACAATAAAGGGATCTGCATATTAACATTGTTACATTAATGACAATTTTCATCTTGGTTGTTTTAAAAATGTATTCAATAGTGGGACTTTCTTGTACCCTGTAAGAGCCACACTAAAACACTTTTTACAGCCATTTAGATAACTGCTTTATTCTTTAAGAAAGAGCACTGGTTTTTTTTTTCCTATCCTTCCTGATGAAGACACTGAATTTCTTTCGGCAAATACTAGAATATAACTTGACTAGACATTCCATTTGGCAGACACCAGATGGTTGGTGGGAATGTCTTATCATTGTCTGGCAGTTGCCAGAGCCTGAAGAGAGAGAAAGAATAAAATAAATGATGTTCATTACATAACATTCAACATTCAGCATGATCATGAAATGCTTATAGGACCTAAACTAAATGGGAGGCTTTCAGATAGACTTCCTGGTCCTCATATCACTTTCCTGCTCTAGCAAAAGATAAAGTCAATTTAATAATAATACAAGACATACTTGTGTTAGAAAACTGTGTAATTTCTATTTCAAAATAATATCCAGAACAAGAAAAAATAATCATTTATATACTCCTATAAAAACAAAACAGCAGTAACTGAGCAAAATTCAACAATATATTTTGTCCGTATTTACAGCTTATTTTCTTGCATTATCTGTTGCTTATAATTGTTTGGAAGTTGAGTCATGCAACTGGTCTTCTTTTCTTTTTGGTTTGAAATGCTGCTTGTCCAAGTAGCTTCTTCATTTTGAACAAGTTGGTTAAGGAGAGCCCATATATGTCCTGTGGTGTTGCTTCTCCTGTGCTGGGCCATCCTTTTGTGTAAAGGCTGCTTGGTTTCTCCAAGGTAGAGTTCCAAACACTCCTCACCATACCAAAGCTCTACCTTGGAGAAACCAAGTAGCCTTTACCAGTGGTGGGATTCAAATATGTGAACAACCGGTTCTCTGTATGGATGCCGCTTCCAGAAAGTCCATTCTGGGCCTGGGCAACAAAAAATTAGCTACCGGTTCTGCCGAACTGGTGCAAGCCAGCTGAATCCCACCACTGGCCTTTACACAAAAGGATGGCCCAGCATAAGAGAAGCAACACCACAGGACCAGAACCTGCAGTATACCTTCATTTAAAAGAAAAAGGACATTCTTTTGAGGACAATTAATGGAAAGGGAAGATAGATGTTTTGAGAAAGGAGTGAAGGAATCTATTTATGCCAAAGTGGAAAATTCTTCTCTCAATAGAGGTGGAGGCCTCAGACACAACCAGTCCCCTGTTTTTTTTTATGCTGCTGTTGCATCAGTCCCCAGGAAGATCAAGACCACTTCATAGGTTCACTAGAGAAACCACACTTAATGACCCACCTAGGAGAAAAGATTTAGAAGCAACAATTCTTAATAACCCTCTGCCTACTTTCTGTCTAATAAGCCTATTCAGATTAGGTGAAAAATGAAACCATCCTGGAGGATATATATGGACCACCCTTAACCAATTTGTTCAGACCAAAGAAATGATGTGGATAAACAGTGAAATATTTTAACCAAAAAGAAAAGAAGGCCAGTTGCCCTGCCTCAGTTTCCAGACAACTCTACCTGGATGACTGAGAATCTTCACTGACATATTGCTTATATTTATTCTTGATTGATTCCTCAAGCATCGTTCAAGGGATTCCATAAGCGAAATCCCAAAAGTGAATATGGAAGCTGCGACACATATTAAAACAGGATAAGATTTGGTCATAGCTGCCATCTTCACTTTTTTACTTTCCTGTGTCAAACCCAATAAAGAACATATAAATTAAAGCCTGTATTTAACTCCTCTCAAAAAGTATGTTTTAAAAAAGAGAGTTAAAAAGAGGCAGCTGCCTCTGTCCTACTGGTAGAATTTTCTATGATTTAAGAATAAATAGAAAATATATAGTCAACCAGAATTATTTCTGGTAATATGCTTTTCACAAAACTGCATCTTTCACAAATTATTAATGAAAATAGCACTTTAGTAAATGCAGTCCAAAAACTTACGAACTTCTCTTAAAAGTAGGGTCATATTAATTCAAGAAGAAACTGGCATAATTGGTAACCTGTGAAGATACAGGTTATACTAACTGACAATTATACATAACCTAGATCTTTATAGTTCTGGAAGGCAACTCATTAATTGCTTCTATCTGTGGAAAAGTGTCTGTTCTTTACCATGCATGCCCACGTCCTTCATTTTTAGTAGTTAAAATGAACCTGCTAGTTCATTTAACTGTCAGGTTTAATGAATGTATTTCTGCTTTAGTTAGAAATTTGATTTTCCTAATCCATCTGGAGTAAGGTATCTGGACAGGTTATAAATTTACTTTAAATATGGAAGTAGAACAATAAAATATAAAACCTATAAAATTCCCAAAACAATTTCTTCAGATCATCAGTGCTATGTAATGATCTTCAAATGGGTTGTAATTCATGTTTATTAAGATTCAATCATACATGGATAGTTTTCTTTTTTGTCACAGTCACTCTACTTCCATTCATATCATCAATCCCAGCTCCTTTGAAAATCAATAAGTCACTTATTCTGTTGAGTAATACAGATGCCCAGAAGCATTTATGGTAAATATCAGGGCCATTTCCCTAGTATCCAACGGAATGAACTTTTGTGATGTGATCACACATGTGAACCATTAACATTTCTCTTTTCTAATTGATAAAATGCAACACAGCATATTGGCATATATGTGCATTGGAAAAAAGAATTTTGAGACAGCCATATATATAGTGCAATTATATCAATTGCACTTTTTTGTTTGTAATGTGTTATCACTGTATTAACTGTTTTAGAATGGGACCTTGTATTGTATGGTTTTTTTTACATGAACAGAACTGGCACAAAAGAAACATGCACAAAAGCAACTGGGGTACGTAGCAAATAAAGCATAAATAGTACCTTATACAATTTAATAACTCAGAAAGCTTCAATGTCATTCTTAATTGTTTTATTGGAAAAAGAAACCAAGAATTTAGCACACCCAAATTCTGAGGACTTATAATCAATGGAAGAGTCTACAGATTCATTGTAATTTTCCAATCCTTGAAGCAAAATCTGGAAAATGGAAAAAGTATTTTTGATACTAGTCACCCTGGCATAGTTGTTCTTCAATGAGCAGAAGGCTTCAGAACTGCCACTGTTTGCATTCCCAATCTTTCAAAATCAATCTGAAAACGACCCACGGTCTTTTTTACTGCTGTTGCTCTTGCATCATTGTGGACAAAAAACATTTTGTTGCAACAAAAGTTCCCTTATCCTTTTCTCTCCAAAAAGGAGAGAAATAAAAGCTCTTTCAGAAAAGCAAATATATGTAGTGCTCTCCATTTGGCTGTCCTCATGGAGGGGTAATGAAAAACAGACAGAACTTATCATTAACTTATCATTATCTGCATTAACAGAGGGATAGAATCAAGATCACGTGAAGTGTTAATACCACTTTACAATGCCTTGGTAAGGCCACACTTGGAATACTGCATCCAGTTTTGGTCACCGCGATGTAAAAAAGATGTTGAGACTCTAGAAAGAGTACAGAGAAGAGCAACAAAGATGATTAGGGGACTGGAGGCTAAAGCATATAAGGAACGGNACAACCTGCCTCCAGAAGCAGTGAATGCTCCAACACTGGAAGTTTTTAAGAAGAGACTGGACAGCCATTTGTCCGAAATGGTATAGGGTTTCCTGCCTGAGCAGGGGGTTGGACTAGATGACCTTCAAGGTCCCTTCTAACTTTACTACTACTACTACTACTACTACTACTACTACTACTACTACTACTACTACTACTACTACTATTATTATTATTATTATTATTATTATTATTATTATTATTATTATTATTATTATAATTTCACTCCAGCTCTCTTCCTTTGGGCCACTAGAGGAGAAGTAGATCTGTTCAACCTCTGTCCCCCTTAAAAGTCCTAAATCTCAGGGTTGGAAGAGTGAGCCAAAGGTCTTTTTAATGGTGACACATGTCCATAACATTCATAGACCTCCAACATCCTAGTTAAATAACCGCTTCAGATTAGTTTCTTTGGGATTATAGCTGTGTTGGAATTAGCATGGAATCTATTTGGGAGTTGCATATACATTTTATATGATAAATGCTCTGACATAGGCTATAGTTGGAAAAAAAACCTGTGTTCTGCTTTATATGTGGACAAAATTTAGTACTATGACAAAAATCTGCCTTCCATCTGTCTTCCAAATGTTATCTTTCTCTGCAGAAGAATCTTCTATTTTTTTCTGTTATCTTTTTCTGTCTCTTTCCCAATTCTTTTTTTTTAATATAATGACTTTTCTCTTACTAATGCAAAGTGATTGAAAATGATTCAGGGTTCCTTCCCCCCCCCCCAATAATTAATATCTCCTTTGTTTCATAGCTCTTTCAACTATTTGCATTTCCTCCTGAAAAACAAGAGACATGGCTCTTAAATTACTTAAATTATTTCTATAGCACAATAAAATCACAACACAAAGTGGTTTACAATTTTTAAAAAATATATGATCTTAATAGTCTTTTAACTAGAGCAGTGGTGGCGAACCTATGGCACAGGTGCCAGAGGCGGCACTCAGAGCCCTCTCTGTGGGCACACATGCTGTTGCCCCAGCCTCGCCTTCCCCTGTGACCCCCTCCTCTCCAGCAGCCCCCCTGAAGGAGAGTCACCCCCGAGAGTGGCCCACACAGAGCAGCGCAGCCAAGGACATGGCAGCCAGGCAGTGTAGACAAGACTCTGCCCTCACACCCCATCATGCAGTTGATGCTGCAGGGCGCGGGCAGAGAGTGTGGCCACCATAGTGCTGCTGGGCTGCCTGGACAATCTGCGGCGGGCCCTGGAGGCGGTGAGTGGTCCTGTGGGCAGGCGGGGCAGGGGATGGGGGAGCAGAGCGGGGGCAGGGCAGGGGGGCGGAGCAGGGGTGGGGGCAGTTTTTGGACACTTGGTCTCTTAAAGGTTCGCCATCACTGAACTAGAGCATGAAAAGCTAGATAAAACATAGGTGCCAGAAAAATGATTGTATAAGAAAAGTTGGCACACTCATATAGATATCATCATCCTCTGTAAACTTAGCTTCTCTTAACTAGGGTAATAGCACCCCCACTGCATTCTTGAAAATTTTATCAAGCTTTTTTTTTACTTATTTTTTTAAAATATGTATTTTTAAGCAAGTATGTTCTCAAATATAGAAGACTGTTTAGTACAATCCTATGGATATGTTTTAGCCACATTTTATAATGTAACTGAAGTATACATTATAGTGTAGTGACAGAAGATGCCACAAGATGCATTTGGGATGTAGGTGCACATGTAAATTAGGGGGGGGGGAAAACAAGGCAAGTGAGACTTGATGGAATGAATAATATGGCAACATTAATTAAGACTTAGAAACATATGAGAAAAGAAGAATAAGGGACGGTGAATGAGAGTCTTTAGAACAATGATAAAATTTGAAATGCTTTTTGAAAATACTACTTGAAATACTAGCTCGTGTTTTGTACATTGTTTTCTCTTTATTTGACATAAGTGGCAAAGAAGAATTTTGAATAATGAACAATTTTTCCCTGCTCACATTTGTTATTTTCTTTTCTGTACATCACTATCTCTCTTTCTTCCTGAAATAATGAACCATTTCAGTGGAGCTTTATAACATTTTAGGCTTAGATTAAACATATTTTATTTATATATTTATACTTATTTATATGGTTTATATAGCCACCTATGTCAAACAAGTAACTATGGATAGTTTTGCAGGATTAAAACTTACACATCTACTAGACATAACAATGACCCTACTAACATCCTACAAGGTCTCATCTATTACTATATAATAAACACAACAGTTTCAAGATGTCTATGTGGGTGCTCAAATCATACAATAAGATGAATATTAGTCATATTCAACCAGTGGTTCTCAACCTTCTAAATGCCATGACCCCCAACCGGTCATAAGTCGAGGACTAAACCGGTCATAAGTCGAGGACTACCCAACTGATCGTAAGTCAAGGACTTTCCCTGCTCGGGAGCGCCACACATGCGTGGTTCCGCCCCCTGCGCCGGCCGAGGCTAGCTGGCAAGGGGCAGAGATGGAGCAGGCCGACCACCAGCTGGCCCAGCCCAAGGGAGGTAAGGCACCTGCCGGAAAAGGGGAAAAAAATGGCGGACAGCCTTGCTTGGCGACCCCCGTGAAATGGTCGATCGACCCCAAATGGGGTCACGACCCATAGGTTGAGAACCACTGTATTAAACCAATCTGTATAAATGTTGTAAATAAAAATGAGTTGTCTCATTCCTTCAATTTTTAATAGTTATGTTGTCTTTTGTGCAACCTATTTGCAGATGGTCCCATTGGAATAGAACCTTGCCACAATAACAGTCCTGAACTTTTTTGTATTTATGACATATGATATATTTCATAATTATAAGAATTAATAAATCAATACTCAGTAAAATGAGTTAAGTATAGCATTGTAGTCACTATATATTAAGTAAGCTTCCTTTGTTATTTTATGGAGCCTTATAAACTATGAACAATTTCTTGCATTTGTCTTACTTGTGAAAGCTTTTATTCTCATCGCTTCATTGGTAAGGTGGAATTCTCATTACATTAAAAAGATTTCAGTTTTGATAGCAAGGGATGTATCGTGATTTGGCTGTATTCTCTCACAAAATTAAGGCTGTGACTCATTTCCTTAATTATTTTTGTCTGGAGAAATAAGATTGGCTATGACTATGAGATATTGGATTGTTGCTTGCTTCTTTTTTAAATTGAAAGCAATGCTACAGAAGACAGCCAGTATGCTTTCTACATGTGAAAGTCTAAAACTGTATTGTGAGTCATATTATACCATTAATATAAAATTGATATGAATGTAATAACCTGTAGTTCTAAGTAAATTATAGTCAAAAATGTATTTCCAAGAAAAAAATAACAAAAAATAATTCCAAGGTTAATTCTGATCCCCTTGAGTTTGTTCAGGATATAATACAAATAAATAAGTTATAGAAAATAAACTATATAAAGCCAAAATTCAACTCTTTTTGCATCTCACTTTATATCCATGTAGTAAGTAAATTGACTTCATTTGCAGATGTTGAGTTGTTGCTTTAGGGCAACAACAGGGTAGAAATATTGATTCTGTCACAGAGTTCTAGAACTAGTGCCAGAAGGTTAATAGCAATTGTAAATATATCTGAAGTTATTTTAGCTTTTCATACTACAAAAATCTCCGTTGATAAAAAAGACATCCCAAAATTACTACAACTGCATTTTTTCATAAATCTCCATAATAATATTCCAGAGGGCCTTTGGTGAGATTACAAGTGCACAATTACTAAATTAGGTTCAGTGTCTATATCACTCATGCCACATTAATATTCACTACTATGAATGTGGATGAAGTTAATACAGTGTTGAAAAAAAAAAGTAATCAAACTTCAAGCCATAAGCCAATTAGAACTATAGTTATCAACACACTTGGTAAGTGTCAAGTGAATAAAGGTCCTAACTACACAGTCTATTAACAGCATGGCTTGCATTAATGTCAGTATATTATTTTTTTTATTCCTAAGTGCAAACTAGGGTAATTTTTATCTAAAGCGCAACACATTTGGAAGAACAGTTTAACACTTCCTCAAAGCAAAGTAATTAATAATAAAATAAAACATCCCATTGATGGTGATGATGTTATCTGTTCAGTTGAGTTCGACTCATGGCGATTCTATGGGACTTTGAGTTGTCCTATGGTCTGGCTGGTGTAGCTTTGATGGTGACAAGCCACTATATTCTTTGATGGTGTGGTTTCCTTTTACCACTAACTCTTCCAAATATAATTGCTTTCTTCAGTGAATCTCCCTGCATGACATTTCCAAGGTAAGTGAGATGCAATTTTGTGATTTTGTCTTCTAGTGACATATCTGGTGTTATGCACTCCAGTACTTGCTTGTTAGTCACTTTTGCTTTCCAAGTAATATTCAAGATATTCAAGATCTAGCTTCCTCATGATCATTTTGGCTTACAGGTTGAATAAGAAAGGGGAGAGAATGTAACCTTGTCACACTCCTTTCTCTATCTTCAATCAATTGGAGTCTCCATATGGTGATTGCATAGTGGCTTCCTGATTTGTGTATAGTGATTGCACCAACTTGACCAGATATGCTGAGAACCCCAGGTTTTGTAGGGCTCTCCATAGCTTCTCACGATCAGCACAATCAAAGGCTTTCTTGAAGTCGATCAAGCACATGTAAAAGATATTTTGATATTCATGAAATTTTTCCATGATCCAATGTAAATTTATAATAGGGTCGCTGGTGCCACAAACCCTTCAGAAGCCAGCTTGGATATCTGGTAATTCCCTTTTGATTGTTAGTTCTAGATGTTGCATAATTTTAAGCAGACCCTTGCTGATGTGAGGGATGAAAACAAATGTGCAATAATTGGAGCAATCTTTTTGGCTTTGTAAGCAACACTGAATGTTTTCAATCCTGTGGCCACATGGTGTCCCAGATTTTGTGGCACAGGTTTCCAATGAGTCTGGGTGATACACGTCTTAGTAATTCTGCAGGGACAGTGTCAACCCATGGAGTCTTATTGTTGGCGGTTGGTTCATTGCCCATATGATTTCTTTGTCAAGGTTGGACTGTTCTATTTCTACTTCTCTTTCCTTGTCCCCCTTAGGCTGAGACCCTTTGCTACATGTGTACATTCTTCTGTATATTCTCACCATCTGTTCTTGATGCTTTGTTAGTTGGACAGTTCTTTCCCTTGCTTTTTTTAAATAATGCCTTTACGCAATAAATGATGCTTAGCTCTTTTCAACTTGCATAAATGCATTCAGGTGTGACCCTTCATGTAGTCCACTGCAAACTGTTTACATCACTCATCCCAGTAAACTCCATTATCATTCCTTGCTGCCCTCTGGAAAGCAGCATTCAGTCTTCTTACTTCTTCCCATTTGCCTGCAGCCTTGGCTGCCTTTTTTTTTTTCTCAGCTATTTTGATAGTTTCATCTAAGAGCCCCTTGCACTTTTTTCTCTGGCTTTTTGTATGGTATGTATTCTGCAATTCCAATAATGGCCAATTCCTGCCATAGTTCATCAGGTATCTTCTTAGCAATAGCCAGTAGTTCAAACCTATTTTTCATCTCTATTGTAAATAGGGTAGTAATATCTTTGAATATTAATATTAGTAATATATTTAAATATTAACATATAATGTTAATGAATTACACCATTGGTTGATGGGCTCAGCACTGCATATATCTGGATTGATCAACCCATTATCAGAGTTGACCCTTCATTTGCTGCTTCCAGAATAACCAAAACTAGGAGGCAAACCACCCAATAATATTAGCTCAGTGATGTGTGGGCATTTAAAGGATATGGATATGTCATGCTTTTGACAGGGTTAATAGAGAAAGCAGGCAGTGAAGCTGAAAATCTTACCATTATTCCTTTAATGAGATAATTCCATCTTAGTTTTTTCTATAGTCCAAATCAGTTGATTTTGTTTTTTAAAAAATGGATCCAGTTGTCAAGCAGTTGTCATCATTAATTTAAATGGATTGGCACTAGCTCTCCAGAGTTCAGAAAGAAGGTGCCAGATTTACACTTGGAACCATCTGTATACAGAACATCTGCTATCTAATTATAATTCTATACTTATTAATTATTTTACTTCTGATATGCGCAAGGCGATATACCTTTTCTTCTGTCTAAAAGTAATTTCAGCTCTGCACCTTCCCAAATGTTTCATTATTTGTTACAATTAAAGCTGACTTTTAAAACCGATTTTTTTCCCCATATTTCACTATGAACTTGAAAAAAAGATGCCATTGCTTGAATATTCGGATTGAATTTAACAAATGGCTTCTTTAAAGTAGTGACATCTTCTTTTCAGGCTTCCCTGAAAACCTAGTAAAATCAAACTAATACAAAGAGAGATGTTGTATATGCACTCACACAAAATCTAAAGCATTTCATTGGAAGCATTTCGATGTGAAAATTGCTCTAGCATCTAATTTCATTGATATCATATTTAGCCAAATAATTACTGAAATTATTGATATTGTTTTGTAAAAATCTACGAAGACTAAAATGGGGGGAGGGTAATCCTCAGGCCAAATTGCAGAAAGCTATTAGGTTCCCTACTAAGAAAGTCAGATGCTGCCTATATTTTTATTTAATTATTTATAAATCATATTTATATAGCTGCTTGTCTCACAATTAAGTGGCACATGCAAGGAAAAACAGCTTAAGATATTGCCCTTGAGTCAAAATTCTTACCAGCATGGGGAAAGTATTTTTAAATTTGTATCAGCCCATTTCCCTAAACATTTCATTTTTAACCATTGTTTTTTTTAAGTTTACTTGTGCTAGTTTGTCCTTAAGGAACATTTCAGAGTTGTCCTTAATCACTCTGCTGGGTCAGCTTCATTGATTACTTCTTATCTGCATAAAATTCTTTGAATAGAATAGAATAGGATAGAATAGAATAGAATAGAATAGAATAGACCTTGGAGGTCTTCTAGTCCAGCCCCCAACTTAAGCAGGATTAACCTATACCATCTCAGACAGGTGAATGTCCAGTCTCTTCTTAAAAACTTCCAGTGATGGAGTGCCCACGATTTCCGAAGACAAGCTGTTCCACTGTTTAATTGTCCTCACTGTTAGGAAGTTTCTCCTTAATTCCAGGTTGCTTCTCTCTTTGATCAGTTTCCAGCCATTGTTTCTTGTCCTGCACTCTGGTGCTTTGGTGAATAACGTGACCCCCTTTTCTTTGTGGCAGCCCCTCAAATACTGGAATATTGCTATCATGTCACCCTTATTTCTTCTTTTCTTTAGACTAGCCAAACCCAAGTCCTACAGCCATTCTTCACATGTTTTAGTCTCCAGGCCTTGGATCATCTTAGTTGCTCTTCTCTGAATTTTTTCCAAGGCCTCAACATCTTTTTTGTAGTATGGTGACCAAAACTGGTGATCCATGTGCTTGCTTGGACAGAGCAGAATACAGAATAACAGAGTTGGAAGGGACTTTGGAGTTCATCTAGTCCAACCCAATGCTCAGGCAACAAATCCATACCATTCTGGACAAATGGTTGTCCAGTCTCTTAAAAAACTTCCTGTGATGGATCAAGACTGAAAAGGATGCTTGACAGCTTCTAAAAACACCTGGTGTCCCCAAACCCCTTTCTACTAGTTCCCTGGATATGCCACCATCCCACTGTCAATATATGGGGACACCTACAGATAGTCCTCAACTTACGACCACAATTGAGCCCAGCATTTCTGTTGTTAAGTGAGACATGTGTTAAGTGAGTTTTGCCCTATCTTACGATCTTTCTTGCCACAGTTGTTAAATTATTCACTACAATTGTTAATTTGGTAACTCGGTTGTTAAGTGAATCTGGATTCCCCCTAGAATCCCCCTGGATTCCCCCTTTGCTTGTCAGAAGGTCACAAAAAGTGATCAAATGACCCTGGGACACTGAAACAGTGATAAAAGATGAACCAGTTGCCAAACCTCTGAATTTTGATGACATGATCGTGGGGGTGCTACAAAGGTCATAACTATGAAAAACGGTCATAAGTCACTTATTTCAGTGCCGTAGTAACTTTGAACCGTCACTAAATGAACTGTAGTAAGTCGAGGATTATCTGTAATATACACTGAACCACAAACCAAGCACAACAACCCAGCATGCCCAAATGATTCAACCAAGAGCAGGGATTAGCAAACCTAGCAAGGCATATGAATGTAACAACCAAGTTTATTCTAGGTTAAGCAGTGTGCAAATATGGGTAATCCTCAACTGACGACCACAATTGAACCTAAAATTCCTACTGCTAAGTGAGGCAGTTGCCAAGTGAATTTTAGAGTAGAATAGAGTAATTATAAATCGTATATACTTATCTCTTGACAGCAGCATGATCAGGGAAGAAAGGAAGATCAATCTCATGAAAATAGCATTGTTATATGGCATTGTGATGCATGCCGTGCCCCCTTTATATACATCTTGTGCCTTGTATGTGTAAACAAAAGGGACAGAGCTTTTGGTTCAATGTGGCTTTCATCCTGTGAATGCTGCTACATCTCATGACAAATTCTATGGAATTCAACACAGTTTAATGTAGTTGTGCAAAACATTGCATAATCATCTGGCTAAATCCCAAATTACCAAGCATTACATTGAAAAAATGGAAAGTTATTTATTTATTTGGAACAAATAAATATAAATTAAATAAGTTTGGGTCACTAACAATCAATGTATAATAGTAAAATAACATAAAAAGATATTGTAAACAAAAGAAAAAAGAAAAGTTAACTCATTCTGATCAGATCACTTCATTCATCTGTCAGTTATTTTGTGTGGTAATTCATTTCTAAACACTCAAGAGAGGTATTCCTAGCCTTTGTGTCTGAGTCATTTTTTGTTGAAAATATTAGGAGGATTTTGAATTTTATCCTAATTTACCTATTATATTCATGAATTAGTCATAGGACTAATTCATATAAGTTGTTCATTACATAATGTTTAACTTCTTGACTCTCCACGAAGTCTCTGAATGATTTTAATTGTAAAAGTATTTCTCTAAGTGGGCTAAGAT
>NW_015386776.1:818137-819526 GCF_001527695.2 Protobothrops mucrosquamatus | reverse complement strand
AACAAGGCAAGGATATGACCTGAACTGTACAATGTTCAGATTATGGATACTACAATGCATTTAATTATTGTGCATCATATTCAAGACCTGTTTGCTATGCTACATACATATAATAATTGTCAAGGCTTTTATTGTGGCAGCTTTCTCTCACTAGTAATAAACAAGAGTTACTGCATCACAAAATCTGGACAGCCTCTTATAAGCATGGAAAATGATAAAGAAAACTCCCTCCGTTTTTGGAGCCCAATATGGTAGCCCAAAATAAACTTGATATTTTTAAGTTCCTATAAAATTAATACAATTTCTAATATATTGAGTCTCCCTCAAAATAGGGAGCTATGTGTAAGATAGAAGCAGTTATAGTTAGTATAATATAGTTGTTAAATTTCTTGGAAGTGCATACTACCTTACACCTACAGTATATTTATGAATATTAATGTTAGCTAGACAATCTTTTCTCCAGGCTGCCACATCCATGGTATTTCACATGCTTACAAAATGAAAACTGCAGCTATCAGAATATTATCAAATATGAATAAACAAACTATAAACATGTTGCAGAGTACTACTGTAAAACTATACTGTGTCTTTATCGCCTTACTCATTTGTAAAATTATATGGTATAATAATGAGTTATAAAATTGCATGAATTTTTTGTTCTGTTGCTTAATAAGTATGCTGATTATGCTTAGGAAAAGTTTGTAGAACAGCTTTCTTTAGTCTCAGATTCCCCCTCTATTTGGCAGTACATTAATGGAAATGGAAAATTGCCTCATTCTAAATGTCAGAATAACAGAGCACCAAAAACAGTTCAGTCATGTCTTTCAAACCACACACATATGGTTCAGCACCAAATGTCACTATTCTTCCCCACTTCCTTCCCATTTGTCTCTTGTCTCTTATCACTGTCTGAGTCAAAACTTTCTCAAAGACTCCTTTTCTACACTGTGCAACTTCACAAGATATTTTTCTAGCTAGGAAAGCACTTGCTAACCTAACACAGAGGACACGTGGCCACACATACCAGTGTTCTTCAACATCTTCATCAACGATCTGGACGAGGGGATAGATGGGGAACTCATCAAATTTGCAGATGATACCAAGCTGGCAGGAATAGCCAACACTCCAGAAGACAGGCTTAAGATACAGGAGGATCTGGACAGACTTGAACACTGGGCGCTATCTAACAGAATGAAATTCAATGGTGAAAAAAGTAAGGTTCTACATTTAGGCAAGAAAAACCAAATGTACAGGTATAGTATAGGGGGTACCTTGCTCAATAGTAGTAACTGTGAGAGGGACCTCGGAGTCCTAGTGGACAATCATTTAAATATGAGCCAGCAGTGTGCTGCAGCTGCCAAAAAAGCCAACACAGTGCTGGGCTGCATT
>NW_015386776.1:813127-817782 GCF_001527695.2 Protobothrops mucrosquamatus | reverse complement strand
TCTACATTTAGGCAAGAAAAACCAAATGTACAGGTATAGTATAGGGGGTACCTTGCTCAATAGTAGTAACTGTGAGAGGGACCTCGGAGTCCTAGTGGACAATCATTTAAATATGAGCCAGCAGTGTGCTGCAGCTGCCAAAAAAGCCAACACAGTGCTGGGCTGCATTAACAGAGGGATAGAATCAAGATCACGTGAAGTATTAATACCACTTTACAATGCCTTGGTAAGGCCACACTTGGAATACTGCATCCAGTTTTGGTCACCGCGATGTAAAAAAGATGTTGAGAGCCTAGAAAGAGTACAGAGAAGAGCAACAAAGATGATTAGGGGACTGGAGGCTAAAACATATAAGGGACGGTTGCTGGAATTGGGTATGTCTAGTTTAACGAACAGAAGGATGAGGGGGGACATGATAGCAGTGTTCCAATATCTCAGGGGTTGCCACAAAGAAGAGGGAGTCAAGCTATTTTCCAAAGCACCTGAAGGCAGGACGAGAAGCAACGGATGGAAACTGATGAAGGAGAGAAGCAACCTAGAACTAAGGAGAAACTTCCTGACAGTTAGAACAATTAACCAGTGGAACAACCTGCCTCCAGAAGTGGTGAATGCGCCAACACTGGAAGTTTTTAAGAAGAAACTGGACAGCCATTTGTCCGAAATGGTATAGGGTTTCCTGCCTGAGCAGGAGGTTGGACTAGATGACCTCCAAGGTCCCTTCCAATTTTATCATCATTATTATTATTATAACTGTGTTTCCTGAAGCTGAAAAACTGGAGGGCAGGGCAGGGCAGGGAAGGGAAGGGAAGGGGAGGAGGAGGAGGGGGGGAGGGGAGAGGAGAAGAGAGAAGAGAAGAGAAGAGAAGAGAAGAGAAGAGCATTTTTTTATTCCTCAATAGAACACTATTTTACTTCTTTGGCTTATCAGTTCTGAAGATCCAGGAACAGAGTGGTCTTTTATTCTCTCGCACAACTTTTCACAGAGGGCAGGCAATGAGCATCTTGACCTCATTTGGCTTTTGCTAAAAATGTTGATTAAAAAAAAACATTTTATTAATAATGGTTTACTTTGAATTTTAATGACACATTTTCTCCTCAGCTTTACCATACTATAAATTCTCCATCAAACACTTTATGTCAACCAGGACTATGCATATTTTTACAGATGAGGTATCAGTATGCCAGGAGCCAATATGTTGTGAGCACCAAATTACAAAATACATGGAGACAGAACAAAAACTCATTGTGACTAAAATATGGATAGTGAGATAGGTGGTGACCAAATTTGATAAATAAATGCGATTTTTCTCATTGTATTTAACAGTTTCCCTTTTCTGCTCTTTAAAATAAAAATTAGTTACAAATTTTAGAGACATCTGTGAAATAATTAAAAGTTTGGGGATAGTATGTAATTGGGGCTCAAGCTGTGACTCTTTATCTCATCATCTCATCTCATCATCTTTATTCCTTTGTTTATCTGTATGCTTTCAATTGGCAAAATAATCACAGGGAAAGAATGCTGGCGAAACTTAGATTGCTGTGGTTGTGGTCCTGGATGTGCCACAACAGGCTTCAGTTCAACCCTAGCAAGACTGAGTGATTGTGGGCTTTTGAACAACCTGGTTCCAGAGAGATATCTCTGGTTTTGGATGGGATTCCCTGCGTCAGAATCAGTGCACAATCTAGATTTCCTCCTGGACTCATGGATCCTTCCTGAGGAGCAGATGGTAGCCATGGCTAGCAAGACTTTTGGACAGCTTTGGACTATGCATCAATTGTGCTGTGCTGGACTGGGAGATTCTACTCATGGTCATTTATGCCCTAGAGACCTATAGATTAGAAGCCTGCAATTTACTTTACATTTGGAGAAAATTTGGACGCTTCAGTTGTGCCGAATGTGGTAATGTGGGTGGTTAGTAGGTCTTGTTCCTTGGCACATGTGACATTTCTCTTCTGTGGGCTGAATTGGCTACCAGGGCACTTTGGGTGCAATTCAAGGGGCTGGTTATCACCTTTTAAATCAGGTTACTTATGGTCTCTTCTAAGTTGTTTCTACCTGCCTCATCTGATCCCACTTGTGGGTATACTCCAAGTCCTGTCAACTAAGGTGTGTCAGCTGGTGAGATGCAGGAGGAGAGCCTTCTCTGTCATGATATCTGCCCTCTGCCCTCTAGAGACGACTACTTGGATTTTATGTTTTCTTTGTATATATTTTATTATGTTTAATAAAACATAATATTCTAGACTACAACCTCTAATTCTTGGATTAATCTCACATGGCAATTTGGCATTTGAAAGAATGGGAAGTTTAGAAAATGTACAATTAATATTAAGGTATTTCCAATATTAAATGAAATGTTAAGTCCATCTTGCATTCTGTTTTTGGAATGTTTACAGAAATAAGTATGGCTCTTTCACACAAAACTATTAAAACCTGTTTCTTCCAGGAATATCATTACAAATCTAAAATCATTATAAATCAGTACATCTGATTTTAGTTTTGCTTTATACAGGAATGGCCATCAGTTTGAAATGGGTTTTAGCATGTGTTGCAAAATGTTTGGTAGTTTGTTTTCATATATCCATTATTATGCCACATTTCAGAAGGATACATGCTGTAGGAAGCCCAGAAGAGATCAGTTTGCTGAAGTTTCTCATCATCATGGATTATTGACCACTGCTGAAGATTTGCAAGTTGTACTTTTTTTTCCAAATGTTCATGTCTACTTTCAGCTCTAGGTGGGCTATCAGTATATTACCAGTGTGCATTGGCACAAGATTTGGTTCAAGCTCCAAATTTACACAATTCTAAGAAGAGCTTCATTCATAGTGGACTGTTTTGATTCAATATGATTTTATTTATACTAAAAGTAATTTAGTTAAAACGTAATTAACTAATGACTTTAAGAACAATTAATATGATTCTTTTGTCCTATGCAGTTAGGGAAGGGGTTATGCTCCTTTGGTTTTCTGTATTGGGCAGGGAGAAAGAGAGAATTTTCATGAAAATGATGAGCACTCCCAGAGATAGTTCTAGATAAGAAACTGTTTTCTTCCTTAGTGATAGTTACAGAATTTAGAATAGAGGAAGGTGACCTTTTCTTCTTTTACAAGTCATATAAAAATGATATATAATGTGGTTACATCATAAATGAGAAACCATCACTATTAGAGAATGAATTGTTGAATTATAATGAATGGAACCAATTTAACACTTTTAATGCATATTACATTTCATATTCAGCTGTTATAAAATATACAACAGAGAAGCGGGAAGGGAAGTTGTTGATCGTATAAATTCTCTCAGAGTTCAGAGGGCATATTTAACTTGCTTCTCTATCCAAACAGCTGAGCATTGATATTGATACAACAGTTGGAGATTTTAATAATATTTTACAATATTCATGAATGAAAGATAAATTGATGTGTAAATCATATTAATATCACTCACACATAAAATAACAAGATTACGATCCTTTTCTAAACAGAAGTATTTTTTTCATTCGTGAGAAGTTAGTGATAGTATTAAATGGTTTTCGAATGACAATACCATATCTAGAAGTTGCTTTATTAACAGAAAAATCCAATATTCGCAAAATTGTAACATGGATACAATTGTGAAATGCTATAATTAAGAGCTTTAGGTGCTGTAAAACTTTCTAGGAAATCTCCTAAAATTAATGTAATGTGCAAATTAGTTTAATCATATAGGAATTATGTTTAATACACTAATTCATGTGAAAATCGTTCTAAATGAGAGGCAAGACTGAAAAAGCCCTTGAAGCAATTTCTACGTCTGATCAGCTGATTTGTCTAATCCATTTTATTGTGGATAGTTAGACATGACTAACTGATTACTTTAATAGGGTTTAAAATAGCACAGAGCATGTAAATCTATAAATGTGCCAATTCAGATATACTTACAAGCACTCTGTTTTAAAGTGGGCTGCTGAAAAAAGATATTTTATAGTGTCTGTGAAAATGATAGTCATTAGGAAAGTGAAAGAAAAACTGAAGAGTATGTTATTTCAAAGTTTAATTCATTCTCATTTCTTTATTCGCAATTTTCTCCGGTCATGCAAATAGTTACTGGAGTAGAGAGCTACAACTTTCCCATTAAATGAAAGATTTCTATAGCCCTACTTAACTTCCCTTTTTTACCCAGCACTCAGGAAAACCACCCTCCACCACAGCATTCCACTCTGTCAGCTGGCATAGTCTTCGCATAATGTCTTGGAAGAAGTGCTGCCAAGAAGAGCAGGTCAAAGACAGCCAAATTCTGATATCACACCAATAAAACCCTGTTGCTGTCACATACATAAAACACTCTGCAAATTGCTTTTGTTAATTTTAATTTATTAAGAGCTTTTGAACTTTGTTTTTATTCTGTGACATGTTTTCATTTACCTCTCGTGTCCTTCATTAATTTGTTTGCTTGTCAAACATTGAGAGCCAGAGAGAGAAAGAGAGATTTGGCAGTTTGAAAGTGCTGAAATGATACCTCATATTATACATGGAACAGCTTGTCGGAGAGCAAGACTTCCACAGAATTTCTAGATGCTAAGCTTGCACCAAGTGGAGCATTTTCTGTCGGGTTTTCTTATAATAGACACCTTTTCATTTGTTAAAATGAATAAAGAATGTAAGTTTCCAAG
>NW_015386776.1:758368-812183 GCF_001527695.2 Protobothrops mucrosquamatus | reverse complement strand
AATAATAATAATAATAAAAAAGTTGGAAGGGACCTTGGAGGTCATCTAGTCCAACCCCCTGCTCAGGCAGGAAACCCTATACCATTTCAGACAAATGGCTGTCCAGTCTCTTCTTAAAAACTTCCAGTGTTGGAGCATTCACCACTTCTGGAGGCAGGTTGTTCCACTGGTTAATTGTTCTAACTGTCAGGAAGTTTCTGCTTAGTTCTAGGTTGCTTCTCTCCTTGATTAGTTTCCATCCATTGCTTCTTGTCCTGCCTTCAGGCGCCTTGGAAAATAGCTTGACTCCCTCTTCTTTGTGGCAGCCCCTGAGATATTGGAACACTGCTATCATGTCCCCCCTCGTCCTTCTCTTCATTAAACTAGACATACCCAATTCCAGCAGCCTTGATTAGATGATTAGGGGACTGGAGGCTAAAACATATAAGGAACGGTTGCTGGAATTGGGTATGTCTAGTTTAACGAAGAGAAGGACGAGGGGGGACATGATAGCAGTGTTACAATATCTCAGGGGCTGCCACATGAAGAGGGAGTCAAGCTATTCTCCAAGGCACCTGAAGGCAGGACGAGAAGCAATGGATGGAAACTGATCAAGGAGAGAAGCAACTTAGAACTAAGGAGAAACTTCATGACAGTTAGAACAATTAACCAATGGAACAACCTGCCTCCAGAAGCGGTGAATGCTCCAACACTGGAAGTTTTTAAGAAGAGACTGGACAGCCATTTGTCTGAAATGGTGTAGGGTTCCTGCCTGAGCAGGGGGTTGAACTCGATGACCTCCAAGGTCCCTTCCAACTTTATTATTATTATTTGAACTCGTCTAGGGTGGACAGGTGCTCCCTTACCGTTTTCTTGCCTATCTTAACTTGCGTTTCTATTCTGTTTTTTATGGTACTATTTTTGGTAGGTTGGTCTGTTTTTTCCCTTTGTGTAAAGACAGATGCAAAAAACGAATTAAATAGTTCTGCTTTCTCCCTGTTGCTTGTCACCTTCTTGCCACTTTCCCCCACTAATGGGCCAATCATTTCCTTCACTTTCTTCTTGTTTTTTACATGTTGAAAGAAGCTTTTTTTGTTATTTTTGACTTTGGTCGCAAGCCTTAATTCATTTTGAGCCTTAGCTTTCCTCACTTCATCTTTGCAGGCTTGGGCTATTTGTTGATATTCTGACTTAGTTATGTGCCCCTCTTTCCACTTTCTATACTTGTCCTTTTTATCTTTCAATTTATCAGAGAGTTCTTTATGCAGCCATGCTGGTTTCTTTTGAGAGCTGTTATTTTTACTCTTTGTTAGTATTGTGCTACACTGGGCTTTTATTATCTCACTTTTCAAAATTTCCCAAGCTTCTTGAGTTGTTTTCCCCTTGAGGATTCTCATCCATGGAATCCTTTCCAAGCCCTCTCTAACTTTATTGAAATTAGCTCTCTTAAAGTCCAAGACTCTAGTTTGACTGTGTTCTATTACTTGTGCTTCCATAATGTTGAATTCCATTATTGCATAATCACTTCCTCCCAAGGTTCCTGTGGCTTCAACACCTTCTATCATTTCATCTCTGTTAGTGAGAATTAGATCCAAGATGGCTAATCCCCTAGTTCCCTTCTCTATTTTTCGGGAGACAAAATTGTCTGCTAGGTTTGCAAGGAATCTGTTTGATCTTCCACTTGGTGCAGAGTTTGTCTCCCAGTTGATGTCAGGGAAGTTAAAGTTCCCCATTACTATTGTGATGTGCTTCCTACATACCTTAGTTAGCTGACTAGCAAAAAGTTCATCTATTTCCTCTGTTTGGTTGGGTGGCCTGTAGTATACACCTATGGTAATGTTGTTTTCCCCCCTTTTATATTGACCCAAATGCATTCAAGACAGTTTTCATCATTGTTGTGCTCTATTTCTGTAGAAATGTAGCTATTTCTTACATATAGAGCAACTCCGCCTCCTCTTTTATTTGGTCTGTTTCTTTTAAATAATTTAAATCCTTCTAGCTGTGTGTTCCATTTGTGGGTTTCATCCCACCATGTTTCCATCTGCCTTAAACTTATTTGTGATCATCACCAGGTATTGTTTTACCACATCTGAAAAGTTTTCACATAGATTTTGTATCATAAAAAGTTAAATTTGGTCGGACCAGCTAAGATTCAAAGGCACCGAAACCAAATATGGAGCATAGAATAAAGATAGTACAGAAGATACATTCATACGTGTGGAATGAGATGTAGCAATTTTCTTCTCCAACATGGATTGGGAAAGCTTGGGAGAATTGTGGTTTATTCATATTCTATTTACACAAGAAAAGAAAGTAAAAGCTCAGCCTGTCATCTTTCATATTTCCTTGACTACTACTGGATGTTTCTTTTATGCCAGTTAGTAAGAATACTGCAGAATAATAAATAATGGAGGTTAAGAAATACTTACAATTATCATATCTGTCCATTGTTTTGTCTACATACAAGTCCTTTTTTACACAATGTTACAGTGACCTAGAAATATAAATAAATTGCCATATGCCAAATCAGATTAGCAGAAAGGGACTATTTATGTCTCTGTCCAATCCAAGGAAGGCTGCAATGATTGGATTATAAGCATCATAAAAGAAAAAAGAAAAAAAACCTACATTAGCATATTTTTTTTCACAATTAAGTAAAAACAACACCAAGCAAAATCTGAAAGAAAGTTGCAAATGCCCTGAGAATAAAATAAGAACAGATAGTCCTCAACTTATGACCACAATTGAGCGCAAAATGTATGTTGCTAAGTGAGACATTTGTTGTGAGTCTTGCCTCATTTTACAACCTTTCTTGCCACAGTTGTTAAGTGAATCACTGCAGTTGTTAAATTATTGACATGGTTGTTAAGTGAATCTGACTTCCTCATACCGAAAAGAACACTCTTCCAACGTTTTCCATTAGTGTACTCAGACCCTGTCATTACGTGCTGAAAGAGTACACACACAACTTGACACAGTTCTCACCTCCGAAAAACAAAAATCTACTCTTTTGTTGAAATCTGATAATAAAGTAGAGAGTACTCGGGTCTATAATAATGAAGAATATTAATGTAGTTTGAAGGAAGGCTGCCATCTAGTCTAAACAATTGCTTCCTGGAGTTTTAAAGATTTTAGGCTGATTAATAATGATATGGTATGAGTATATGAACAGAAAAAGAGTGTCTGTTTCAAAAATGGATTTGTACTTTTATTTTAAAGTTTCCAGAAATATAAAATATCCTCATTTGTTTATTTTAAAATGTTATATATTAAAATGAAATAGACTTAATGCAACATGAAGAAATATTACTTTACTCAACCTTGTAGATACCAAAACAATCAATCCTATAGTTCTTTCTCTTCTATAACTTTAAGAATTGATAATACTGACTATCAATATGCTACTATTGTTAAAAATTGATGTTAAAATAAAGTGGGTAAAAGACGCCTCTGAGACAATTCTGTATAGTAGAGGTCTCTATCTTCCCTTCCTGTTGGAACCACCCTATGGAATGAGGAGGACAATATCAAGTGTTGTAACTTTAAACAGTCACTAAATGAACTGTTGTAAGTCGAGGACTAACTGTATTGACCTGAAATGCGACTGGCAAAGATCCAAATACAATTTCATTTGAGCTCTTTGGAGTTGCATACTTTCTTCGCATTTCCTAAAAATGGTTAAGTTGGAAACAGATCTAAAATTAAGACAGAGCAAGTGTAGATTTCTTGAGTAGGGGGGCCACTGCTGCCTCTTTTAAGTGTTTCCATTAAACATTTTTCACATAAAGAACCCTTGAGTACTTCCTGAATCCAACCTTCAGTTACTTCATGGGTGGCCTTAACCCACCAGGAGGAACAGGGATCCAATAATAAAGTGGCGGACTTGTCAGTGCAAACAATCTTAGGGCTCACAGGTTCAAAGTGATCCCATATCACCCCACAATATTAAGCTTCAGTCACTGTTATTGAAACTGTGGGGTCCCTTTACCAGTCTATCCAGTTAGACTCAAGATGGATTTTCTTCCAGAGGCAGGTGGACACCTTCCATTTGAGGTGTCTCCTCCCAGCTACATCTGCCTGAGCTCCTTAGTTTCATTTGTGTCTGTCCCTCATTAAGCTGGTCAGGTTCATAGTTGTCATGGCTGTCAGATAAGGTAGGTTGGAGTGTCCAAATAATATCACTTTGAGAAAATCTATTGTCACCCCAGTAATAAAGTCATGCAGTCCTGACATGGACGCTGCTGTGAAATGGGGAAACCTGTACATAAAGAACAGATTTAGGCTGCCCCTTGGATCTAAATGCAAATAAGATCTCACACCTGATGATGTGCAAAATAATGTCTATATATGTCTGCAGACTCACACTGATAATAACATACTGCTGCCCCAACCTGGTCTGGGACTGTTGTTAGTGCCAATACCAAACTAAAGGTGAATAGATTTCCTAGAAAGAAACAATCAACTGTTTTGCCACCCAGATTTTGGGAATAGAAGTCAGGTCTGACTTCTCATCCAAATTTTTTTTCCTTTTTATTATACAAAAGTTTAATATTATGTATGGCCAGCATTAAGAACTTTGAGGTCAAGCTTATTATTCAATGGTTGCTTTGAATTGCTGTGACAGCTCCTGTAAGCAATGTATGGGCAAGCTCCCTTGTGCTTTAATAATTGTGTGATCCTTTGCATCCCAGCTTGAAGCTTAACTTTCAACCAGAAAGATTATGGTTTGGCTCAGTGCCTTGAACCTTTGGATTCAATTATATTCTCCTGAAGCTGTAGGATTACCTGACCAATTACTTAGTTCCTGGATCAAAGATATTTGGACTTCTGCTTGGATGAGTTTCTCTGCCTATAAAAAAAAGTATGCACTAAGTACTTTCTGAGATTTTAATAATGATAGCTGTTTATAAGACCAACATTTTACTATGTGAAATAATACTAATAGGAAATCAAGGAAAAAAAATCATATTTTATTATATTAATATTTCAGAATATTTAAAAATACTAAATATTTCTAAATTTATTTAAGCTTTAATATTAGCAAAGAAAAAGTTCACTTTTGGGTGGCATGTTTATACCCTGTATGTTTATTACATCCAGCTATATTATAAGGTCTGTTATATGAAGAGACCAGACTGAGACTGAGATTTATGTTAAATATAAGTGAATATCTTATTTAAGCAGATATTTTGATTCTGTAACTATCAGAAGTCATTCTATTCTATTGATAGAATAACATTGGTAAAATTAATCTTGGAATTCATTGCACATACAATATGTTGGCCTTTTTCTAGAGCATAATAAACACCTCTTTGATTTCTCTAATTATTTTCTCAATGCTCTGACTGTATGTTGCAAGATGCCAGAGGCTGAGACAGGAAAGGCTTGCAGGACCTTTGCCATCTTCATATTACCGCTTCATATGACAGACATGTTTAATAGGCTTTTGACAAATAATATCCTATAGATCAGGGCTAGTCAACCTTGGCTCTTTTATGACTCGTGGACTTCAACTCCCAGAATTCCTGAGCCAGAACAGCTGGCTCAGGAATTCTGGGAGTTGAAGTCCACGAGTCATAAAAGAGCCAAGGTTGCCTACCCCTGCTATAGATATTAAGTAATTGAGCAATAGAAATACTGATTAAATATTTTGGAAATCACTATTTTATCACTGACATGCAAACTCTCCATACCTCCCAACTAATAAACGCCCATTAACAAGCAACAACTTATGAGTATAGAAAAGTAATTTTGTCATAAACTCTCAAAAAATAGAAGGACTGGAAGAAAACTTCCATTTCTGACTTACAGAAAAGAAATTTCTTGCATTTGCCAGTGCAAGTAGTCCTTAGCTTACAACCACAGTTAGGGCCAGAATTTCCCTTACTAAGCAAGGTGATAGTTGAGTGAGTTGTGTCTGACTTTACAACCTTTTTTCCATGGTTGTTAAATGAATCACTACAATTAAGTGATTCACATAGTCATTAAATGAATCTGGCTTCCCCCATTGACTTTGCTGGTCAAATGTCGGCTAGGAAGATTACAAATTGTGATCACATGACCCTGGGATGCTACAACTGTTGTAAATGCATGCTGGTTGCCCTAATTTTGACCACGTAATCTTAGGGATCCTACAACAATTTTAATTATGAGGATCAGTGATAAGTCATTTTTTTCAGTGCCATTGTAACTTTGAATGGTCATTAAATGAATTTCTGTAAGGCGAGGACTACCTGGACGGCTTTCATCATCCTACCTCCAGCCTGCTACAACAGACTTCACACTGCTTTCCAATTTTATGTAATAATTACTTGATGCTAGAAATAACAATTTTATATTTGTTTGTTTGTTTCTTTATTTTGTTCACTGCTCAACTCCCAGTTATTCTGGAAAGTTGAAAGTAAAAACTCACACACACAAAAATAGCAATAGAACCATATAAATGAAGGACAAAAGCAAAAGATGGCAGAAACTGGGCAGCAACAAACATGTCTGCAATATCCCAATGGGACTTCAATCACCTTAGCCCTCTTCACTTAGATATAAAGTGGGTTTTGAAAGGATATTACTAGCAGGTCTTTGTGCAGACTCTGAAGGAAAAAGTAAGATAAATTACTAAAATAGCTATGTGGGAGCATCTGATGATTCTATTAAGAAACATTTACAATGAAATTTATAATTTATAAGCCATTGTAAGAACTGAATTTGGAAAATATATAACTGCATTTGAAAAGGAGTCAGACAGAGATACATATTGTCTGTGTATCTGTTTAACATACACAACTAATACATGGCAAGACAAAAAGAGAAGACATCTGCAGTAACAATTTGAAGCCAGAGCTGTAGTAATGCAGATGAAATTCTGTTAGCTAAAAATAAACACATTTTTTTCACAGCTAAAAAACCCACATCCATAATTGAAAAATAAGGATTAATAAATTAATAAAAAGACAAAAGTAACAACGACCAGTGTGTTTAGTAAAGTAATGATGGTGGTAGATAGCTTTGTTTTCTTTATTTCAAAAACAGATGGAGATAAACAGTATGCTAAAGAAGTAAAGAAGACATTAATCCCAGTGAGAAAGGCAAGGAGAGAGAAGAAAATGAACGTTATGAATATTTTTATGACAACAAATTTTAGACTATTCCAAAGGAAGTATTTCTATGGTAATAATGTTAAAACCAGATGCTAAGGAAAAGTGAGAAGAAGAAGATAAATGCCTTCAAATGATAGATCTGGTGATGGTTATTAAGAGTATCATCAACTGCAAACAATTCAGGACCAAAAGATAAAGTGCTCCCTTGAGGCAGTGTTCATCAAGCAGAAAGTCAATAACTTGTGCATTAATATGACATCCCCCCTCCCCTAAAATGTGTCAAGATTGAGAGTTTGAATGGAGAGTGTGTGTTTTTTTCCAATGTAATATACTTATAATCTTTACTAAGTGAAACTCTCTAAGAGGGAGAATTGGTCAAATATGCTTTAGTGGAAATTCAAGATTTGTGAAAATTAATTAACAAGTGCACAATATTTGTTGTGACATACAAGAAATAAGTGATCTAGACTATATACTTTAATAAATGTACAGTGGAAGGGTAGCCCAGCTAAATGAAAAACCAAAACAATTGGAGATAGACAAAATATCTTTTAGTGGCATGCACAACTACAGAAATCACTGAGCTCCTCTGAAACTTACAAGGTGATATAACAGAATGCCAAAGGTAATGTTGGATATTATGTGACCTTGATATAGTCAATACGCAGGTGGATGACTTTTTTAGGAGGGCCAATCTGGCACCTCTAACTGTGCTTTCCTAGAGTTAGGAAGCGAGATCCCCCTCTTTTCCTAACTATAGCACCATAAACAATATCTGTTGTTATGTTTTTATACTTGATTCCTTTCACACTAAAATAAAAGACAACAATCTGTTTTTTGTTATCTGTTTTTCCTTCTTCCAAGGTCATCATCTAGTTTGGTTTGAAAACATTGGCTATATGCATCCATTTATTTATCCCTCACAGTTTATTAACCATTATGGCCTTACTAAAGATTTTTCAGATATATTACATGGATGTTTTGTACATTTTTTTTATTGTCACTATGGATCAGGTAACTATGGCTTACCTTTAAGAAAGTTTTATATTTCTTTTTAGATCACAATACTGGCCCACCTAAATCTAATTCCCATACACAAAAATGTTATTTTTCTGAGTTCAATGCAGTATATATCATAAAGATTTATATATAAATCCTTTACAACAAGAATATATGTGGGTAAGGGGTTTCTGGGGTTATAAACTTTAACTGCCCTTTGAGAGAAGAGATGAATTGATCCTATCCTTTTTTATTAATACTTTTAAAAGAACCAATCTTCTTAAAGGTAAGGAGCATAGCTCTGAAAGTTAGGCCCTCACTCTTTACTCTCCACTAATTTAAATGATGAAATGGAACTCAGTTTGCAAAGTTGACAGTTCTGGTTGAGTTTTGCAGAGCTAAATTATTACAATTAATAATCTAGAGGTATTTAGTAAATTTTCAAGTCTGTGTGTAATTGGCAGCAAAATCCATTATAACTCACAAACCCTCCCTAGAATTATTTCTCATTACATACCAAACTGCATTGAGGTTTTTTTTTCTATTTTTCCTTTCAATTCTTTTGTTCTGGAGCTTTGTTAGTAGAATATAATAGTTTCTTATGGGACATGCAAGACTCTGTTATAAATAGCTTAATTAATCACTGCTTGGAAAATGCTATGAATATAAAAAAGCTATGGCCATTTTTCTTTTTCTTATTTCTTTCTTCCTCCTTTTCTTTCCTTTCCTTCCTTTTTTTTTTTTTTTTTGCTACTTGGAGTAGTAATATCCTGGACAATACATAAGAAGATGCAGATAGGTTATGTATAATATATGACACACACATTTAGAAAAATGATGGCATTTTTTAGATATAAATCATATTGATAGTAAAATTAAAGAAAAGGAAGTGGTTAGTAGAAACTGAGATTGAAGCTTCAGGCTTGGTGGCTAAACAACATTCATGTATGCTTTTTTTGATGTAGTTTGGGCAGACTCCCTTCTTCTAATGCAAACATTAGTACACCTTAAATTAGAGATGAATGATTTGTTTCAGTTGCTCAGAATTTTCCATTTTTATTTTAAATAAGAGATCTCTGTTTTAATGATTTTAAAATATGTAATATTTAATGCCAGGTATTATTATTCAAATATTACTTATATGCGGGCTGAGATGTGTGTACTAGCTGATTTCTGTGTTGTCCCAGATCATATTTCTGAGCCAAATATTTGGTCTTAACTTTCTTATTTTTCATCAGAACAATACAATAGAAAAGCTATAATAAGGTTTGAAACAGATAATGATAGCCAAATATGGCATGTTAAAATTTGAATTATTTCAAGCTACACCACAATAACATTTATTTACTTACTTAGAGAACGTATAACTGACTGAGCAACGTACAATTCCTCTCTCTAAGTCAGAATAAAATATACAAAAGAAAACAGTACCAGCATATAATACAACTAATGTCTTTTTTAAAAAAATGAAATGAAATACTATCAATATGAATTATACAATTACCCCATTAAAAGTACAAAATATAAGCAAAGAATGATGCTAACTAAAAAAACCCCTCAAAATCTCACAAAAAATACAGAAATACAGTTTTGTGATTTTGATAGTGATTTTGATTTTGATTTTGCATTTTATAGTTACATTATATACTTCTTTAAATAATCAGAATACCTTTTTTAAACTTGCACCAAATCTGCACAATTACCAGTCTTTTATTTCAATATGTATGCCTTTACTTATCACTGCTCTTTATTGAGTAAGACACTCCATATTTATATTATGTCCTTGATTTTGCACAATGGAATAATTGAAGGAAGTTGAAAATCCTATAGTATTCCAGTTCCTTAATAATCTCCTTTAATTTCTAATGCCTGGAATGATCTATATTTTATATTACCCTGGAGTTTTGTTCAAACTATTTTTTCTCTTTTTTATTGTTTTTCTCTCTCTTTATAAAGGTTTTGAAAAGTGCAGATTTCAAAGCTCATTCTGATTCACAGATATGTTTGCAAAGGGTGATTAGGATAAAATCATATAAAATTTGATATTCCAATAGAATTCTTACAGTCCTATCTTCCTCCTAGTTTAGTATTATTTATTGTTAAATATATGTCATACAGTGGCTTTCTGCATGATCCATAATTATTTATTTATATATCAAGCCCATCTCCCTTACAGAGGGGCTCTATCAACAATAATCATAATGGTGATTTCCAGTTCACTCAATCTGTTATCATTTTCTGCTTATCAGTGCCAAATATCTTTTGCAAAAAGCATATCTCTTGTTACATTTTCTCCCACATCCCTGGTGATCATCTGTCATTATTCTCATTCCAAAGAACTTTACCTAGTCAATTCCATAGAATTTCCTTTTGCAGTGATTTCTCAGTTGCTATCTACAGATATTAATGACTAAATGTGAAAGGTTCTGTATAATGAATATGTCTATTACTTAAGTACGGGTTCCCTCAAATTCCAACTTTAGTTAGTTTAGTTTATGAACTTTCTATGGATTCTTTTGTAAAGGTGAAAGACAAAATCAAATTACATCATCCAAAACAGTAACAATTTCTCAAAGGAGTCTTTCAGCTTTTCACAGCTGTCTTGTCACGTTAGCTGTCAAAATTTTAACCTATAGTCTGAACCTTAGCTTTTAACTTTATTGATTAGTAGAGGAAGAGATAGTATTGAATTAAAGTCCATGTACCTTATGATAGGTAGTTGTTTTAGTTGCTGAGTAAGAAGCTGAGATATAGGTTTAGTTTTTTACTAAAATGGAAAATGTGGTATGTTAAATATTATACTTTGCTTTTTAACAGTGCAGCCTTTTGAAGAATTAATACACTGAATTCAGTAAGATTTACAGTTACAGTGACCTCCAGATACACTGCATTATTATTTTCATCTTTTTTGGATTTGTTGGAAGGAATAGCCAGATGTTACTGTATAAGCTTCAGATCTTCTACTGGGAACTGAACTCATAGACCTTCACACTTCAGATGACTATATATAGCGCATTAGCTTTATGAATTTGCTAGAGTTCTTTGTTTCTCAAGGACTGAACACACTATAGCTTTGGAACTATACAAAACACATTTTCTGTTGCCCTGGGTTTTCTCTACCATCCTTGACTTTAAAAGTTGATATAGCCATATAAATAAGTCTTTAATACTGAGTCCTTAAAACAAACAAAAGTCTTAAAGTTTGTAAAGAATCAACCTTTGCCTCCCTCCAAAGGTTCTTGTACTTGTTGAGATTAGGTATTGCCTCAGTGTAGTTGCTCCTTTTCTGATTACAACTGAGCTCCAGACAAAACTTTAAGCCAAGCTCCAAACAGAAACCACAACATAAGGGACTGCTTATTGTAGTTTATGGTCCTGGCAGTTGAAGGAGTGCAATCCTCTTGCTTGCCTGTACTAATGGTACATTCCAGACATCCCTTCCTACTTCTTTGTCTACATATTGTGTATTCTCTTTCTATCCTCAAACTTCTGTAGGCTAAGGGACTGGGTGAGGTGAGGCTGGATATTCACACAGTCCTAAAAATTCCAGGGTGGGCTCAGTTAGCCAGACACCTGAAATGTTAGCATGGATGCTTGTGAGTGGGAAATGAATGAGCCCATCTCCTTTCAGGTTTCTGGACTTTAAGTTTACTGCCCCTTGAGCTAACTCTATTCTTGGGAAGTTGCAGTAGAAAATGTTTCTGCCTGGCTGCAGCTGCATTTCCCAAATGACAGAGAGCAACCCCGGCTTCATTCCCACATAGATCTATCCGGGTCTTGGTGTTCTCCTGTAGGAAGGATTTTTAGAAGCACTATCAGAAGGGTATAGTCCATCTTCCCTTTTATTTACCCTGTGGTTCTCAATAACAACAAAATCAGTAAGGCAGTGCCTTCTGGTGGTCACTGTAACTAAAAACATCACTTAGAATATATATTATATAAACATAAGAGAAATTCCATTCCCTCTCCAGGGGTGAGTTGTATGCTCAAATCATGTAATAGATAGAAGAGAATGCATGTAGTTCAGAGTTGAATTGCAGAATCCTTGGTGCTCTCTGAACTTGTTTTTTGCTTGCAGACATTTCATTACCTTATTAGGTAACATCATGAACATTAGTAGGGAGGGATTTGTTCCCTATTTATTTACAATAGTTTGCCCTGCCAGTGTTTATGGAGATATAGTTTTCTTCTTGATAGTTCCTTGATTAAGATATTGTTTTCTGTTTGTTTCTCTGGTGTTAATTCCTGCTTATCTGGATATTGACTGTTGGATGTGCCATGGTCTTTTTATTTCCTTCTTAGCTTTTTAACAATAACAATGTTGGAAAGAACCTTGGAAGTCTTCTAGTCCAACCCTCTACTCAGGCAGGAACCCCTATACCATTTCAGACAACTGGCTGTCCAGTCTCTTTTGAATGGTGTATATTATTTCTATGTGTCTGTTGATAGCTTATTTCTCTGAAAACCAAGCTTCCAGGAATTCCCTAATGTTTTTGGATTTGGTTTGGTCTAAAATAACCAAACAACCAAGCTGACAGAGCACCAAGGATTCCACAGCCATATAAAAGCCAGTACATAGGGTGTGTGTGTGATGTAATATAACAACTGTACCCCTCTTAAGGGAAGGTGACTATTTGATATGGCATCTTTGTTCATGTCACTAGAATCCACAACACATTCTTGACTGGCATTGTACCTTTGAAGAATGATTTGGAACTTTACTGGTACAAGAAGATGTTGATCAAGGCAACTTCATAAATATATTTCAAGGTAAAAGCTTAGTATGGGACCTGAGGAGCTTTGTTTCTATTTGCTTCTATGTATGGAATAACTAATGCTCACATAGAAGAAAAAGTATGAGATAACATTCAATATATACCAAAAGGAATTTTACTTTTTTTAGTAAAATTGAGAAGAAGTAATCATAATTACTCATAGAAAGTAAAATAAGGGAATGATGCATAATATAGCCATTAACCTCTTTTGAAACCAATATCTAAATACTAAGCCTTAAATTTTAAAGCAATTCTACACAGTTTATATATGTGTATAATCTTATCTACTGTCAGGTAATGGGGGTTGAGACTGAGAAAGAAGTTACATTCTCTCTCTGGGTTGACCTCTCTCCTCTTTGGTTGCTTCATATGGAAGACCATGACCTATACATGTTTAATGGGAGTTTACTGTAAAAACACCCTGTGCAAGATCTGTCTGTACAGATAACTGTGTAAAACAACTTCAGGGCATTTTCTGCAATGTATAATAGGGGATCTGCCCAAGATTTGTTTCAGGGTTTCACCCTTATAACTCCTGGCTTGAATAAGATGAAAGCCTCAAGGTTTTCTGTCTGAGGAATCATTGAAGGAAGATTCCATTCTGGGCTTCTTCTCTAAGCTGGATCTTTGCCTATTAATTATTTGTTATCAGATAGTTCCCACAGATGTTGGAGGAATATGCAAAGACAGTATTTTTATGGGCTTATTTTTCATGGAAAGATAACATGTAGGACTGGCTGATGCAACAGCAAAATATTGGATGAATGATCATTTTAGAATATGATATTCTGATAGTATAATTGGATATCAATAGGCTCGTTATATGTTTAAAAAAACACTTATATGTTTCAATGTACAATATTTTTGTCTAATGTTTTGATAGTATAAAATACAAAACTGTCTATGTCCATAAAATATTTGGAATAATAGTTTCCATATTGCAGATGTGAAATTTTGGGGGTAACTGCTCATTTTTTACATTATTATTAAAATTAATAATTACTTGTTTCTCACATTCTTCTAAGATTTTGAGGAATTTTTATTGGTACTGAGGTAAGCAGGATTTCAAAAGTGATGGAATTCACTTTCCCAGATTAAATTCCAATTCACTCACATCAATGTTAAAGTATTTGTTGAACAGATGAGATTAAAAGCATTTTGAAAGACATAGTTTAATGCTCTTCTAATAGAGTCCTCATATTACTCAGATTATGTTATCATCAGTGTGGCTTACTCTCAAATAACTGAGTATAGCTCTTTTTAGATCACCCATTCCCCTTTAGGCTTTGGTAAGATTGTGCATTATTAAAAGAATTTTTGTCTCCAACATCTTTAGGATAGTACAGGATCAAAGAAGCTCCATGTCTATAAATGAGGAATTTAGCCTGTAGAGTTATATTTAGCTATCACAAATACAAACAATAATATAATTTGTATAGATATAGTTACTCATACACTTGGCTCAATAATATAGACTTGTAAGGAATATTTGTGTATCTCAAGAAAGCTCTGCAAAATTGGATTGAGGTTTGTAGCTTTTATCATTTTATCAAATACAGTGTTAAATTTAATATATAGATGTACCATCTTAATAATATTTTTGTAGTTTTCATGATTTATTGTCAGCACTTTTGTTTCTTTATCTTCATCTCTCCTCTTCAATTTATTTATACATTTATTTTTCTTACATTGAATTCAGCGACAAGGTATCTATTGTTCCTGTCAAATCAATGTGGTATTCTGCAGTGTGACAAAATAGAAACTGAGGGGTAACTGCCATGAGAAAAATCAACATTATGTTGGCATAATGAGAAGGAAATTAGAACTGGAGACTAGTTCCTTCCATCGGTCTATGGATCTATGGATATGGCTTGGGTTCAGAAAATTCATTCCCGTTTGCCTCAGTCCCAGATTTTGAAATATGTAAGTCTGAGTTTTCAGCTAAACGATTTGGGGTTTGGTTCAGCTTCATAGTTTATTTCCATCTTCTTCTTCTTCCTCCCATTTCTGTTTAACATGTATACCTCACCTTTTTCATAAAAATCTCCAATGTATCTTCTGACAGTGTGACATTGCTATGCAAAAGATAAGTAAACTAGCTTCAAAAATAAGTATTTAGACTGCATGAAATTCTCAACTCTGTGAAGAATTAACTTAAATTTATGTGATATCAATTCCTCAAAGCCTGTCCTAATGCAGACACCAAGACTGGATTTAAAGAAGTGGCATTTCCTAGTGTGTTTCCTGTCTCTCTAATTGAAAATATCACATGGAAACCACAGAAAAAGTAATTCATAGTAATTTAGCACAATCCCAAAGACTTTTCATTTCATTTTGACAAACAAACAAATGATTCTTTAAATGCTTAATGCAGATTCAGTTGTGTCCTTGATAATATAATCTTCAGCAGTATATTAAAAAGATGAATGTATAGAAATACTGAGTAAATGAAAATGAAGTAGGAGTTAAATCGTTAATTTAATTTTGCTTTCTTCAAACTCTTGAATTTTGATTTTGGGGAAAGTTGTTTTGATGCATGCATTGTAAGTAGAATACATCTAGAATGATTTTTGTCAACAGGGCAGCAATTTGTAACTATTAAAAATAAAAAATGAGAAATAATTGTGAGATAAAAAATAAAAATTGTTGAAAAAGAAAGTAAAATGCTCTATGCCATTGAAAAGAATAACAGCAAAATCAAAACATGTACATATAATTTGGAAGATTTCACAGAAAACAAAGTTCAAAACATGCACAGAAAATATTTGTACCATCAAAGCTGGCGAAGGCTAGCCCTTACTCAGACATCTGGTTATTAAGCAATGTTTACTTGTGTTGTAATATGTAGAGGTTAAGGGTTGTACTATCTTGCCTCACAATATTTTAACTTGATCTTTATCAGTATGTAATTAAGTATACAATCACTTGTAGCAGGTCACCCAATGCAGAGCATATGGACATGTGGATTTAAGGAAGAAAATGTTGGTATTACAAAAAAGTTCAAAAGGTCATCTGCTATTTGATAAAGAGGATTAATATAGTGGAGAATGGTCTGTCACAGCCTAAGAACACTGTTAAATTTCAATTTGATGGTATCTTCCCCAAACCAGGATATTTTGAATGTTTAGGCTGACAAAGATAGCTGGAATTTAGAGTCAACCAGAAATTTGACCTAAACTTTTAACTTTTCTACCTTTCATTTATTATACAAATGTAAACAGTAATGGTAGCCATAAATGCATTCTTCTCTTGATCACATTTATATAATTTATGATTTATATCCTAACTTCATATCTAACCAGAATTACCAAATGCAATCAATTACAAATAGTGGTTTAAACATTTCATTTCATATTATTACAGTCAGAAGCCAGCACTTCCAAGTGTGTTCACATCTAATCCTTAAAACTAAAGAAATAAGATAGAAATGGTAAAAATAGAAAATGAACTTAAAAGTATATAAGAACCACCATAACTCAGTGACTGTGTATAGCACTGAGTACTCATTAACCTTCAAACAAATAAACTGTAGCATCAAATTTGGCAACCTTAAATGTATGATGAACATTTGCATTGTCTAAAGATAAAATATATAAAAGTCATCACTCATCAGCAGTTTGGCTAGTAGGGAAACAGTCAGAATAGATTTACTGTCATTGCAAAAAGAGCAGTTTAGAAATCCCTTCGCTATAGATCTTGTTTGATCAAGTCCAACTTGATTAAGTCCAAACCAAGTCCACTTGATTTTTCATTGGTATTTGCTAGAAATGCCATTCCATCATTTGGGGGGGGGGGGGAAATGTATCAAAATGTAATTTGAATTTCCTTTCTCCCCCACCCCAAACTCAGCAATTGCATAATTGTAACCCTTTGGATTTTGTTTAATTGGCATAAAACTGATAGTAAAGTCACAGAAAATGTGGTGACAATTACAGAAGAAAAATGACAATGGACCAGAACATCCAAACATAGATGCAATTTGATATGTTAAAGCCTATACATCCTAACAAGACTCTTTTATTGAGTTTTGAAATCTAAAACTGGCATGATTATTCCTCCAAACCCATCTCTAAAGCATACTTTTCTCTGACACCCCTCTTGCTAAAAGTATTGTGATTGTAGAGCCTAGGGGTGTCCATCACTTTTATCTTTCTTTTTCTCCAGTCCTCAACATAGAACTATATGTAGGTCTTTGGTTATTCGGGTTTTCTCCCGCGTAAAATTGGAAGTGTCTTGGCGACGTTTCGACGAAGTCCCATTCGTCATCTTCAGGCTGGTGTTTTCAGCTTCGTGCTTATAATTTCTATTGGAAATTATAAGTTTTTATGAAGCAGATTGCCTATATCTTGGTGTCCTCATAAAGTAGAAAGATTCTGAAGAATTCAGAATTGGAATCAAATTGTTTGTCCATTTTGATTTGGACAATTTCTAAATCACAAATGAAGGCAAATATACGTGTCCCAGGATAATGTTGTAGGATCCAACATCTGGGTCAGTCACTGGGACCAGAGATTTAATCTTCTGAGCTTCGGGCTTGTGCTGGAGCCCATGTTCATCCTTCAGTTTCACAGCTACAAAAAATGGTGGCTGAGCGGATGCAAAGATAGCCAGGGAAATGATTGAAGCATGAGAAATGAGCCCCTTATCAGTTAACAGGAGTGCTGATTTATCATCAGCTTATCTGGCACTTAGGAACTGAGGACTTGACAGCACAAGGAAACAACAGCCAATAGCTGGCTATCAACACACCAGTCAATCAATAGGAAGCCACATCCCACCAGGCATCACATAAATAGAATAGAATAGCCCAAAACACACATTCTGATAGAAAGGAGTTCCCTCAGGATGGTCTCCAGTGTGAGTCCAAAAGCTGCGAAGACTAAATCTCTGGTCCCAGTGAGCGACCCAGACTGGATCCTGCAATTTCTAAATCTATCAAGATCAGACAAACTTGAGATCATAACTTCAGCTGAAATTTATCAGTAGCTTTACCCAAATAAATCAAAGGCATCTAGTTGCTTAAAACAGGACAGAACATTTGTTCTGCATTTAAAAATACAAAAACACACCAAGTTGTCGTTCATTTGAAGGCATTTATTTATTATGATATGGCCAGAAGTATATATAAATATCATGTCCTCTAGTGTAAATTATCTCTTTAGTGGGCTTAGTTTCCTTGGCCTTGCACTTTAATTATAATTCAAAACAAAACTTGAGAAAACTCCCATAGGTCTTTTTCATTAGTAATGTTACTATTACCTTTAAAGAAGCATCCTGCCCTTGAGAAATTCATTTGAGCTCTAATAACATAAAACAGGGGTGTCAAACTCAATTTCATTGAGGGCCGCATCAGCATTGCGGTTGTCCTCGTGGGGCTAGGTGGGTGTGGTCAGGATGGGTGCAGCCTACTGGGAGGACGTGGATGGAGTGGGTGTGGCCTATTAGGTGGGCATGGCCAGCTCTACATCGTTCACATCAAGGGGGCCTGGGCAGGAGTGGGACAGATCTGAGAGTCTCTGGCAGAAGGGGGTGGGACCGGGGCAAGCACCAAGGCATGGTCCATTTCTTCATTCCTCACAAAGGGTGACACCTCCCCAGCATGCACCCAGGGGGCAGGGCCGATGCAGCAGGGGCTGGTTCCTCACTGTTTCCAGACAGCCTTGTGGAGCTAAGACTGAATGCGTTTCAACATAGATGGCCACCACAAAATTGTACATTGGCTCCCAGCCAGCCTGGGCCAGGGCCAAGGCAGTGGGGGCCGTTTCCTCACTGTTTCCAGGATGCCTTTGCAGGCCACATAAAACCACTTCATGGGCCGCATCTGGTCCCCGGGCCTTGTGTTTGACATGTCTGACATAAAACATCATGTGCTAATCAATGGTTGTCCTTTAATGGTGAGTAGGACCTAATTTAATAATTATCCTGTTCACAGATTTGAATGATAGTCCAGTAATTTTTAAGATTTTTAAAAAAAAAACCCACACAAAAGCCCCTCAGAACTTTACACAAAAATTAAATAAAATGAAGTGCTGCCATGCCACTTTGGTCCACGTACTTTATTTGTATATATTTTTTCTAGAAGTGTGTTGAGTCAGACAGAGCGTGAACGATGGTTCGATGAATATCTGTGCCAGAGGAGACTGAATCTGAAAAGCAATGTACTAAAATCTTCCAAAGGATTTAGGTTTTGGATTTGGATCCTCCAGCTGACATGCCACCATTCTTCTGTGGCATTTAAAAACCCTTTGTGATTTGTGAAAATGAAATTCAATCATGTTGGCAGTTTTGCAGCCAGGCTTTTTCCCCAAAGAGCTCTGAATATAATTTCTTGTTCCTCTGAGAGTTAGAGTCAAGCAAAGGGAAGAAAAATTCCCAATCATGCGTACAAGAAGAGTTAAATTCCAGGAGTCAAACCTCAGTGGGGGTGGGTAAATATTGGCTGGCTTAAGCCCAGGAGTCAAGATGAAGAGTTCTTGCCAATGGGAAACAGGCCACCCACAAAGTCTATGAAAATGCATCAATTTAAAGGAGAATACCAGCTTTGCCGTAGTTGTGAATAAACTCAAGCAAAATCATAAATTCACTCCACTCCCAAAAAACAAAGGACATAATGAGATCAATCAAATTTTTCAGGCTGAGCCTGAAATAGTGCAAATATTTTTGAGAAAATACCACATTCAACAGAAAAATTCAAAAGGCCATTTATGCTAAGTTCTGGATATAATAGACAACAGGATTTAAACAGTGACTTTACACTTATTTCTGAAAAAACCTAGTGGACTTTTCTCATTAACTTTTGTACTTTTCTGAAGGCCACGCCTACTAATATGATTGACCAATCACATGAGGACTTATTAATGTGGCAAATGTAGTTTTAATTGGAATCCATTGCTATAACATATGAGTGATGAACTATTTAAACCAGAGATGAAGCCCTCATCCTGTTCTAGGTATCATTCTCCATTATGTTACAGAAGAAGAAAACATTTTAGATCATTCTTTCCCAACTTGATTCCTTACAGGATTAGAAGTTCTGGAATTCCAGGCTAAGAGAATTAACTACCAGCCTAAAAATGATTGTCATAAAGGGCATGGAAAATACTTTCTTTATGCTAGGACAGGGATAGGCAACCTTGGCTCTTTTATGATTCGTGGACTTCAAATCCCAGAATTCCTGAGCCAGCCATCACAAGACCCAAAGCAGAAAGGTAACTACAAATGCAATCAGTTATGCATGAAAGCCAATGAGGTGCACTATTTGGGGCAGGCAGATCAACTGCTCATAAGCAATTAAAGAACAGAAATATTTTGTGCACATTTACTGTCTCTGTGCTTCATTGATGTCATCAGAGATTTATTTGCTATATAATCAGGACAATTCTTCAGGCAGTTGTAGGATGTTAGAAACAGAGGTCACTGCCTGACATTGTTGTTAGATGGAATGAGAAGCTTTCAGTCACGCTAGCCACAAGTTATATTTATGGTCTTACAACTTTGCCAAGGACAGGTAGGAGTTGACCCAGGACACCCAATTTGTTGACAAAGCATCAGACTACTTTTTCTAGAAGAAAGCACATTGTGCCTCTGCATTCATTCACTGAAAAGGGAGTAGAAAAGTACTGCAATACTTGTTTGTAAATATTCATATTTTTATATATAATCCTATAAATGGCAACTCATTCCTTTGTGTTCACATTTTCTTGTGATATAATGTTGCTAAAATGACTGGAATGAGGTCAAGATTTCAGGGTTCAAATCTGAGTGCATTGCATTTGTGAATATAGAGTCCTAATTCATAGCCTGCCATTAGTAGCCTGATTACCAAATAACAATTAAAGTACTATACATTTCCATCGAAGTCAGGGAGGTTAGTCTAATGGATTTTACTGGAATATAAATTGTAACCTAAGAACTACATTTATTGGGTCTGCTAGAACTGCACTAAATTTTGGCTGTAAATTGAGCTTCTTGAAAGCTATAATATTGTAGAGAATTACAGCTTTCCAACAGCATTTGCTAGTTAAATCCTTTGCGTAATTTTATCTTGACTGGCTTGTACAAGTTTAATGCCTAATCTAATTCCTGCATTTGATTTCTGTATCCATCATTCCCGGCCAAACTTTTCTATTTTTTTTAATGAAAACAAAATAAACAAGGAAGTGGTATTTGCAGAACAAAATACAATTTATGGTCTTACATTTGGCATCGCGTTTTTAGCAAGATAATGAAAAAATGACATATTTTAGGAAATGAAATGGTAGATAACTTCAGGCCATTGTTTTCTTTGTAAATATACTCTACTGAGAAAATGTGTCTGACAACACCATGGAGATTGGAAGAGATCTGGAGAACAGTCAACAGAGCATCTTCTAATAAACAGGGATTTTATATTTATTGTGACACAGATAAGCTGATAACTGATAACTATTTCTAAGATTGTTTTTAACATGCTTTGATATTTTATTTATGTCTATTGTCCTAAATGCCTATCTTTGCCTTAGTGATTTGGACATGGCCCCAAAACAAGCCAGAAATAAGCCCAGGTATGAACAAACAATGTATCCTAATTTATCTTAATTCTTAGCTACAAAGACCTTATGTCTTTCAGTGGTTCATCTAGGACAGCTTGTTTTATGTGGCTAGCCAGTGGATTTTGAAAATTTCAGACAACAAAATCTGGAGTTTCTGGGTCAAGATGCCAGAACCCCAGTCCTGCTTTCAGGACTTCAGGAAAATATTCAACAGAAATGCTGGAGTTAAAGTAACTATTTGTTAGAAATCTTTTAATTTTTGGAAAATAAACAGTGCAGGTATTTATGCAAATTTCTGTGGACAACATTGTGCATTTTAAAAAATAAATGCAAGAAGCTTAATTATTACTTTCTGAGGTTGAATGAGTTCTTATTTCCAAAGAATGAAATGCAGTTGCACCAGTCCAACCATATATCTTAACATACCTTGAAGGCTAAATTGCATGACTCTGATTATGCATATACATATAAATATACATATTTGCTCTATCTGATTCCCTCAGTTGCTTGTGTAATTGACCAAATAATTATTGTACACTTAAAAGCAAAACAAAAACTACAACCCCATGCATCCCCTTTACTATCCAAAAATGTTAATTAAAAGAGACCACTACATCGACATGTCTGGTTCATAATACTCCATGAGAAAGAATGAAATATATGACCAGGATGACATCAGGACATTCCTGCTTAATTTTAAATGTTTCCTGTAAGAGGAAGCAATTTGAGAGTTCCTGGAGAACAGAAATCTAGCCTAAGCAAGGATGGGGGAAGCAGCTCTAGTAACTTAACAGAAAAGTTTATTACAGGAAATACACTGGGGTGGGGGTGGATAGGCAAAGCCAAACTTCTAGCTAACTACATTCTGTCAGGCAGAGAACTGGAGAGCAAGTGAGCTGGGAAGACAAAGGCAGGAAGGAAACAGCCTGAGATTAGAAAAGAACAGACAGAGATAAAGTGGGAACACAGAGGAAATTCCTCATTCTCTGTCTATGCTCTTGTTCCTTGTTGTTAGTAGGTTGTGAGGTGCTGAAAAGTCAGCACAATTAAGTCACACCTCCAACAATTTCAGACTGACCTTGAAAACACTACAGAACAGGAAGGGAATAAATTATTACCAAATTTATGATGACACAAACTTACACAATACAGCCAATAAAGATAGAAAAACATTCAAAATGATTTTGATAGATTAGAGAAATGGGCAAAAGTCACAAAATAAAATTTGACAGATAAAATGAAAAATTCCTCAGGAAATTAAAAAAAAGTCAAGTGCACTGATACATAATAGACCAAACTTGGCTAGCTAAAGTTACTTGTGAAAAAATTGTTAGCATATTAGCTGAATAGTGTGGTATGGCTGTATAAAAGTCAAATCCAAGTGTAAGCTGTCTCAACAAAAGTATAATGACTAATATATTTCATTCCATTTATTCTACTTTGGATAGACTCATCTTGAGTATGGTATCCTCTTCTAGGGATCAAATTCTAAGACAATTCAGAGGGGGTGGACAGATGCAAAAAAGAAAAATGGAAATATTCAGGAGATGAGAAATTAAATCATATTAAAGATTATAGGAAGTATTAAAAAGATAACTGATATGATGCAGTGTATACCTGGAAGAGCAGTGGTGGAAACTTTTGGCAACACCAAGCTTTCCCAGAGAGAGGCCCAGATTAAGAGACTACACAGTTACGAGCTGGATGGGGAAGAGATTCAGGATAGTCACACCCTAGAATCTCTCAAGGTGTGCCTAGTAGATTGGAAGTTTATTGCTTTAGTTTGGCAAGATTCTGTCTACTAAGTATAAGCAAATAAAGGATTGGACTTGATTGGATTTCACTGTGTTGTCTCTGGGTTTGGACCTAACACTGACACAACATAATTATCAGGGCAATGCAGTGGCTCAGCAGTTAAGATGCTGGGCTAGTTGGCTGGAAAGCCAGCAGCCCAGGTTCAAAACCTGAGCCCCTGCAACGGAGTGAGCTCCTGTCCTCGCCCCAACCCCTGCCAACCTAGCAGTTCAAAAGCATACAAATACAAGTAGATAAATAGGTACAACTTCAATGGGAAAGTAACAGTGCTCTGTGACATGACAATGGAAAAGTCTTTGGACTGCATTGGCTCACTGTCCTTGAAACAGGGATGAGCACCACTTCTATAGTCGGCAATGATCTGCAGGGACTCCTTTTATATATATATATATATATACTCTTTCTGACAAAGAGTAAAGAATTAACTTGGGAGACTAAGATGGGAACAATTTTCTTGCTTATCAAAAGTGTACAATATGGACTAATGAATCTAATTTACAGGAGGGCATATTCCAATTGACAGTAATAATAATAATAATTAAAACATACTAATAATAAAAGCAGTGCAACAGTGGAACTAGTTCCTTGGAGAAGCATGTTCCTTTCATTGGATGTCTATAAAAGCAGAGCAGACATTCATCTGTCAGGAAAACTTGAATTTTTTTCCACACTAGGTAGGGATTGAAACTTTATGTTTCAAATCTACATGAAGTATTTCTAAAATGCCATATTGCAAGGAAACTTACAAGTCTTATTTCTTTTCTACCAAAACAGAACAAGCATAGTGATAATATATTTTGGACAGTACAATTACATTGCTATTGCTAAACATGATAGAAATGAGACTTGAAATGAAATGAGATGAGGAATGAAAAATGACTAATTTCTGTGGGGTCCTCTTGTAGTAACATAACATCTTTAGATAATTAATCCTATGTTAGGTTAACCTACTTCCTCTGCAAAAGTTATTTTATCTTACTTCGGCCAATGATAACCTAAGGTTTAATTCTTTTTAATGATCAGAACTGAGAATCGTCTTTTACTGTTTAGATAATCTGCAAATAGCATTGTTTATTTGTAGCTTTCTTAATGTTTCTAGCAACTTAAGGCATAAAATTTCTGCCTCTTTTATTAGGTGAATAAATCATAATCATTAAAATAAATTCTGATACATTTAATGACTTACATAAAACAGAGGTGAATAATCAGGGGGATTAGAGGACATAGAAGTCTTTAATTCATGTGGTGGCTGCATGCCAAGTACACTTTTTTTTCTGTTGTTTCATATGATGTAACAACTGCAGCATAGTATATAAAATTCACAGAAACAACAACATATAAAATGTGTATTAAAATATAAGATACCAGAACAATGAATTATTTTAAAAACACACAGTATGAGTGATAAATAAATTTATGAATAAAATTAAATTATGAGCAGTCAGTGGAGTGACTAAACCTATGGCTGGATATCTAGATGATTTAGCCATTGGACAGAAGTGGCCTCCTGATTGTGTATTTCATGCAGGGATCCAAGGAACCTTCTGTAGAGGAGAGATGAGCTGAAGCGGGATTTGTCTACGCAGTTCCAGCTGATTGGCACTGGCTGGGACGCTCAGCTAGAGCTCTGCGGATTCAGCGTGAGAATCCGGAGCTCCTGCGACCTCCGCTGTCACCAGCAATGACACACAGGCCTTGGCGGGATTCAGCTGGGGGCTGCCTGAGCTCTATTGAGGCCCTGGGATTGGCACGCATGGCTTCAGCCGATAGGTGCTGCCCAGGATGGCCAGCTTGATGGCAGGTGGTTAGACTGGGGCAGCAACTGAGCCCCAGAAGGTGGCATGCCTGGAAGAAAAGAGGAAGAGGCAGGGAGAAGAGGAGAGGCTTCTGTGGGGCAAGCTTGAGGGAGAGAAGGGGATAGAAGAGGAGAGGCTTCTATGGGGCAAGCCTGAGAGACAGAGAGAGAGAAAAGAAAAAGAAAAAGAAGAAGAAGAAGAAGAAGAAGAAGAAGAAGAAGAAGAAGAAGAAGAAGAAGAAGAAGAAGAAGAAGAAGAAGAAGAAGAAGAAGAAGAAGAAGAAGAAGAAGAAGAAGAAGCCACCTGAATACCTTCCTTGCATGTGACCCGCCTTCTGAGAGAGACTGATCACCACTCAACCACATGACCCAGGCAAGCAGAGGTGCCTGAGTGAGGGATCATTGTGGACCAGCATCCATACCAAGAAGGCCAGGAGAACCCGGACTTCAGCAACTCTTACGGGGGTAGCGCTACACTTCTAAGGGGGCATTCCTTGCAATGTGATATAAAATTTGTGGAATGTTCTTACAGTCACAGTTAAGATTATCAACCAGCCCCCATTTATATTTCCAGTATTGGCACCCACCATGGTTAGTTTGAATCCAAACTAATATTACATATATTTTTCACATATGTGCTTGATGGAGAAACTATTCTTAAAAGAGTTCCTAAATTATCAATACCAACACAGGAATGTTTACTGACTTTTCAACAGAAAATTAAGGCTCTAGAGACATAAATATATTCATAGACGTGTGTATTTTGACATTGATTCCACTGTTTTATTCTTTGATAAACTCTGTAAGAAAAGAAAGAAATAGGCATAGGGATAATTAATAGTTGCCATGTTCTATTTACTTTCCACTTTCTTTGTTGAATGGGATTATTATCTCTTTACAGGATAAGCATCTGTTAGCCTAATGTGCAGAAATGTTATCCTTCTCCCTGGAGTGCAGGCAAGTTTTATGTTTTAGTAGGATGTTCACTGCATATATGTGACTGATTTCATGTAATGGAGATAAGTTTTCAAATTTGTCTCTCTAAGGGTAGCTATTGATAAACAGAGATAAGTTGCAGTGCACATGTTCTATATGCAAAGATAATTGGTTCAGTTCCTAGAATCTCCAGATAGAGCTGAAAGAATTCCAATCTGAAAAGATAAACTGCTAGTCCCTGTTGATAATAGCCTGACTCAGCATGAAAGAGCTTCTTATAGATCTAAACTAAATTGTGAACAACAAGTTTATTTTCCTAGGTCTTTCTATGTACGACTAAATCTAGATAGCCAGGTTTTTCACCAACTTGAGTGGGATAAAACTGCATTGAGAGTCTGCCCTTTTAGCTTTATTGTTTTTTAAATTGGTTCTATGAGCTTCTTGTAAATTGTAACTTCTTTGATTGAGAAAGATTGAACAAATACAAAGACTTAAGCAGTTTTCAAACAATCAAGTAAATATTTCATTTTCATTTTTGATTTTCACATTGGTTATTTTTCCCAGATAATATTTTCTTTTAGTAAACTTATTTAGAACACTATAATTAAACGTTATACACAAATCATGTTTATTTAAGGTTGCAAATTTTGATAATTTACAAGTCAGTGTATCTGACTGATTTCTTATATCCTCAAGTAACTCTAATATCCTTGATTTATTTTTACTGTGAAGATAAGTTATAATCTGCATATTAATTACAATAAGGCACATGACCAATATTAATTTACCAAAATGCATAGTCCCAAATATGACACCAGGGAACCTTTTCTGGGGTTTAAGGAAAAGCACCAACATTTTTCACCACTATTTAATTTCTAAATCTGCATTTTGCTATCTAAACATGTCACACAAAATAATCTTGCGATAACAGAAAGCTTCAACAGACTTGATGAAAGAGAGTGGAGGAGAATTTGAAATGCACAGATCAATACTGAACTCTGCAAAATTATCTGCAAAATATATAAACCCAAACAGCATACTGCATATAATGATTTCCCACACTTTAAAATCTTTCATTTGGGAACTCGAGAAGGAGGCTCCCCCCCTCATCCTATGATTATACTTCCCAGATGTAAGTGAAACAGAGAGACTTGCTGACTATCTACACTTGTGAGTGAGTGCTCTATGTGCAGAATAGAATGGGTGGGATTCATTGTCAAACAACAACAACAACGATGATGATGATGATGACAAGGTAGCAACAATGATTCATTGGAAGATCTTTAAGAAATATCATTTGCCTGCAAGCAAGAACTGGTGGGACCATAAAATAGAGAAAGTCATAGAAAATGAAAAAGTTAAATTGCTCTGGGACTTTAGAATTCAAACATACAGCCACCTGCCACAGAACACCCCGGACGTAACAATTGTTGATAAGAAAGACAAAAAAGTCTGGATAGTGGACGTGGCAGTGCCTGGAGACAGCAGAATAGACGAGTAAGAACTGGAGAAGATAACAAAATACAAAAACCTACAAATAGAAATAGAACGACTGTGGCAAAGGCAAGCAAGGGTAGTACCAATAGGTGCCTTGGGTGTAATCCCAAAACAACTGGAACACCACTTGAACACCACTGGCATTGACAAATTCACCATCAGTCAATTGCAAAAGGCAGCTTTAATGGGAACAGCTTCCATCCTGCGACTATATCTGTAATACCATCAAATATCTGCCTATCCTAGGTCCTTGGTAAGGACTCGATAGGTAGACAAAAATGTCAAACCCAGTCTGAACATCTGGCTGACTGTGCAATAATAATAATAATAATAACAATAATAATAATAATAACAACAACAACAACATTAGAGAAGAAAATGTCTTCTTGGCTTCTTATGTCCACATGTAGAAGTGCAACGTTGAATAAATGAACTTATTTCTACCTGCTCCCCTGATCCACCCTCCCAGGCTAGGCACGTTTCTAAATCATTGCTATTGTTCAAATATATTGTAGATGTAAATTAGATCAGCCCAGAATATTCAAGTGACCAATCTCATCTATTACGTCCAGCTGTTTCATGTTATTGAAAATCTGGCAGTCATTCAGCAGCCAAGTCTATTTCTATGTGCTTTGCCTCTGAATATCTAGAAGACTGCATTCTGGTTATACACGAAGGCCATACACAGGTAACTGAAGCCATGAGAGCATCAGAAAATAAACTGGAGAGCTTAGTTTTCAAGCTCAATGTTTTAATGTAATAGTGCAGCTAGAGCCAATTCTTCTGCTACCTACATCAGAAGAAAAATCCAAAGAGAACAACAAATCAAGTGCCCCTGCATCCATAGCAGTGCCATTAGTGAAATGGAGGATAGTGTAAAAGCCTTCTGTGGAGGATGAATCATTGCAAAGTTGGAAAGAGAGGGCATATAATCATTTATTCTTCTTTGAGAGTTTCTTCTCCATCGGCAGGCAACAGTGTTGCTGCTTTCACTCAGCCTAAAGCTGTAGTGATACTATAGGTGTAGCAAAGGGGCAGGATCCTCACACTCAGCTAAGAAGCACAAAGTTGCTAACCAAATTTGTCTTGATTTGCAAATGAATTTTAAAACTATATTCGTATATTCAGCAAACACAATTTCTTATTAATAATGTCCAGCTTTCTAATTGTTTAAAGCTTTTTAAAGCATTTATGAAATCAACTTAACATTTTTTAAGCTTATAAAAAGCTAACCACATTTATCAAACTGACAAAGATTCAGTGTTCTGCTTTGTTTTAAAAAATGAGCACAATAACCAGGAGCAATTTTAAGACTGAATCATCATAGCATTTTTAAACTAAGCTTATCAGAATGCTTGTGGTTTTAGACCATAGAATCATACCACTGGAAGGGACCTTGGAGGTCTTCTAATCCCACTCCGTGTTCAGGGCAGGAGGCCTTATACCATCCCGGTAAATTGGTTATCCAGTTTATTTCTGAAAACATCCAGTGATGGACCACCTACAACTGCATTGATTAATTACTTTCATTGTCAAAAAACTTTTCTTTATTTCTAGATTTTGACCGCTCTTTAACAAGCTTCCACCCTTCATTTTCTTGTCCTGCGCTCTGGTGCTTTGGAAAATGAGTCAATCTCCTCTTCTCTGTGACAGCCCCTCAAGTACTGAAACACAGTTATCATGTTCCCCCAATGCTTTTCTTCCATAGGCTAGCTCCTTCAACCATTCATGATACGGTTTAGCCTCCAGACCCTTTATTACCTTTGTTGCTCTTCTCTATACACTTTCTAGGGTTTCAGCAATTTTTGTGTATTGTGGTGACCAGAATTGTACACAGTTTTCCAAGTGTGGCCTCACTAGGGTGGTATTATTATTATTTCTCATGATCTTGATGTTATCTCTCTGTTAATATAGCCCAGGACTACGTTGGCTTTTTTGGCAGCTGCAGCGCATTTCTGTCTCATACTTAAGTGATGGTCCACTAGGACAGTTAGATTTCTCTTGTAATTAATATTGTTAAGCCAGGTACTGTCTATTCTGTAGCTATGCATTTGGTGTAGGACCTTACTTTTCTCATCACTGAACTGCATCTTGTTGGATATGGACCAATGTTCAAGTTTGTCAAGATACTTCTGAATTTTGAATCTATCTTCCAAAGTTTTAGCAGTTCCCCCCCCCCAGCTTGGTATCATCTGCAAATTTGTGTTACAAATGCAAATGGTGTCACAGTCCACATTTTTAAAAAAAAGTTTATTAAGTTTTTTTTAATGATAAAATACAGAAAAAAAAGGATGTCATGGGAAAAGCAAAAATAGGAGTACAAGAAAAAAAGGAAAGAAAAATATAGAAAAGAATAACTTCCATCTTTCTTGTTACAGATGCAAGTACAAAGTACTTTTAGGATAAAGCAAAAGGCACAATTATATTTATCAAATCCCAAAGTTATATATATATATATAAACAAAGTCTCCTTTTAAAAAAAATTGTTTGTCCATCCTACTTAGGGAAAAAATCTCTAGTTTCAATTGTACATTTATTTTAACAATTCTCTTTATGAAAGTACAAATCTGATCCCAATATTTCTTTGCGTTCTTGCAAGTCCATCAGAGATGATTAAAAGTACCTTCAGGCTTGTTACATTTTCAACATATATTTGATACATCCACATACATATTTGACAATTTATCAGATATTAAATGCAAACAGTACACTTTCTTATAAAAATTCTCTTTCAAATTGTAAATTTCAAGACTTTGCTCTATATAATCTCTCATTGCTCAAGTATTATGTTATATCTAAAGTTTTTTGCCATTTAGTCACACAATCTTTAACATACAATCTTCTATTCATTTTCCATATTCATTTTCACTAAAGATTTTTGCACTGTAGCAATAACATGCTCATTGCTAGTACATAAATCCCATTCAAAATCAATTTTCTCATTCAGAAAAACAACTTTTAACTCTTTTTTATCAATTGAGTGTAAGTAAACCATTGACAAATATGATCTTCCTTTTATGGTTCTTCTCTGGAGTTTTTAATGTACTTTCTCCTCCAGGAAAAAATCATTAAATCAGCATAGGTTAACCAAATTTGTGTAATTATCATTTTTCTCTTAAACAAAAGCTTTTTTGGTGACAACCATTAAAGAATCTTTGAGTCAATCACATTTAATCCAATTTGCCTACATGTAATATTTTATTGTAGCATGAATGAAACAAATGCCTATAGAATCTAAGGGAAAATAAAATATCATCATTTTGTGTGCAGAGGCCTACACGCAAAAAATTAATTATATTGAAGCAGATTTATTTAACCTTTCCCAATTTAGATAGTTCATTGCATTCAATATTTCTTTTTTAAAAACATATTTATTTTTTTTATCAAGAATAAACTGCAAAACAGAAAAACGAACATCCAACAATAACAAGGGGGAAAAAATCAATATTTTTGATGAAGATTTCTGACTTTTACACATGTATAATCAAGCCAAACAAAATCAAAATTTATATGTTCACAAGTACTATATTTAGGGTTATATTTACTTTACTTAATCTGTAGAAAAGAAGTAAATCTGTTTGCAAGTAGCTCTTTGATGACTTCCAGTAGCCCAGCACTCAATCACTCAAACCAGTATTGACTTCTGGTTTTATGAAAAGTTGTAGCTATTGTTTTGATTCATCAAAAAATATAAAATTAAAATAAATGCTATTAAAGCTGAATAATGTCAGAGGAGGAGATGGGTAAGAAATCATACTATTAAAGAAATGGAAATTAGAGATAATATCAACAAGTTCAATAGGTGAACCTGAATTCCAAAAACTGTTGCATGCAGTAAATACAGAAGTCCAATAAGATGAACAAAGCTAATATTAGGACATAAAATGAAGACGTAAAATCGTAGCTCGGTTATTAACACTTAACAGTCTTTCTACACATCATCTCCCAAACTGGGGTAAAATTATTCTTGTTTTTCTTTAAATTATGTTATTACTACCAAAAGTCCAATTTATAAGAAATGGTTAGATAATTTTTCTTTAATTTACTATAGATGAAACATTTTTAGAGGCTATGAGACTGTAATTATCCAAGCAAACCCAGATTCATTATTTTCCCAGAATTAATTTCTTTGTTTATAATACTCAAAGTGAGTTCTAAATGTGCTATTTACAACAGACGATGATGAAGAGTCCTGAAAAATTCAGTATAGGAAGAAAGGAGGCATGGTGACATTTACCTTCATATTTAAGTGCTCCTGCAGTGACAGTTCATTAATCCTATTGCTCATTGGTTTTCTGCAGTCAGCACTGTCAAAGTCACATTGCCTGAATGTCAGAAACTGAACAATACATCTAGAATAGCCATAAAAGTATGAAGCACACTATAACATTCAGGAGGAAGAACATAAAGTGTGCCAATATTAGAGAATTTTGATACAAAAAATGTGAATAATATGGTTGTGAAACAGAAATTTCAGAGCATAGACTTACAGTGTGTCACAGACAAGCAAAGTAAAGTAACAAACCCAGATATTCAGTAAGCCTAAAAACCACTAGCAGTAAATCCAAGAGTCTATGAGATAATGCAAAGGAAAAAGGTGGTGACTTGCTTTTTTTTCTCATGACAGAGATCTTCCTTTTCCTCCAGAAACTATCACTAGATACCAGAGATCTGGCAATTTTCATCCTTGAGGAAAGCTGAAGAAAAGGTAGTCGGACAACACCATTAAAGGTTTTTGGAGGTTGCATCATTTGGAGGCTTTGTGGTCAGATTTCAGGTGGGATACTATACCAAGAAAGCTTTGGACATGCTTTGGGCACTGTGTTGTGGTAGCACTTCTTCCTCCAGGTGTGGTATTAATTGGTATTGGCAACTAAATTACTCCTAGTTTTTAACAACTGTATAAAGCCACTGGGAGAAGTCATCCATCAGCAGGGGTACAGTGTCATCAGTATTCTTATGATACTCAGTTGCATATCTTTGTCCCCAGCTGCCCAAGTGAAGCTGTCAATGCTCAGACCCAGTGTCTGGAGGCTGTGGTGGTCTAGATAAGAAAGATGAATGAACAAGGACATTCATTCAATTTTGCAGCTTCTAAGATTGCTGGATGAGCAGATACAGAAATAGCCAGGGAAATCACTAAAGCCTGGGAAATGCATCCCTTGTCAGTCAACAGGAGTGTTGATTTACCACCAGTTTATCAAGTACTTAGGAAGCAAGAGCTTGGCAGCACAAGGAAACAACAGCCAATGACTTAATAGCCAGCCATCAATCCCCCAATCAACAACTAAAAAGCTACACACAACCAGGTACCATATAAATGCCATGCATAGAATAGCCCAAAGCACACATCCTGCTAGAGAGAAGTTCCCCGAGGATGGGCTCCAGCTCGGAAGACTGAACATCTGGTCTCAGTGACCAACTTGGATTGCATCCTGCAAGACAGATTAAGCTTCAGTTTAACCTTACTAAGATCATGTTGCTATAATTTTTGAGCCCTTGGGTCATGGAACTGGAGATATTTTTTTAATCAAATTTTTGATAAAATGAAATTGGCATAAAAGCACCAAAGAATTTTCTTACCATAAATGTTTGTTTATTGAAGAATGAAGACATTGGCCTTCCAATGAATACTTTTGAGCAATGACTATCAGTGCAGTAGCTTCATTGCTCCTGGTATGCTTAAGGAAGGAACAACTATTTGCTATTGGAAAACACAATATAGAAAGAAGCTGACAAATCAGATATTGTCATGAAATTTGTGGAAAATAAAGGCATGAGTACTAAGATTCAGGACTTTTATTGGGACTTAATTGCTACTATAGCAATTAAACAATCTTAACATAACATAAAAAAGTCAAGATGGCTGTAACGATTATTGATCAAACTCCAACTCTTTTTTTACAGTGCATGATCATGATCTCATCTGGACTTTTTTACCCCTTCCCCAATCTTTCTTATTTCTATCATTACATTTTTTAAACTAATATTTAATATTAGGCTATAATAGGAAACCTGGTAAGATATCTTTAGAAAAAAGGATCAGCACAAAAATGTAATAACTTGGAAATGTTAATGAATTCATAAACCTCAGTAATATTCACTGCAATTTTGCTAGTACTGTGCCATTAAAAAAAAAGAGGAACTTTTTTCCTTTCTATAATAAAATTCCTCTTGGCCCCAGAGAATCATAATTTGCAACATAACAAATAAACTATAACTCACTGAGTTAAATTGTGCAATTCAAAATGGCACCATAAAATCATCCAACCTTTGAAAGCATACAGTTATAGTATTTAACTCTGTGACCTCAGACTGTTAATCAGTTCTTTAAGCAAAATAGAGAAGTGACCATAATCTAATTCACTTCTTCCTAATTTGAGACCATGTGTCAGATTTCATATTTATGACACAATTTTCAATTTTACAAAAGGTTATGTTAAAATATTCACATATCACACTGTACTGAGGCTAAGAAACTGTTCTTACACTGGATATATCAGAAGTAAATAAGGCTGTCTTTAGATCATCAACTGACATGTGTTCTGCCTAAGTCATTTGATCATCTTGAATACTTTGTTTTTGGGGGGGGGAAACAAACTTACAAACTATTGAAACAATAAAAGATACATTCTTCAATTCAGTAATTAAAGTATTTCTTGCATATGTGCACACAAATTGCATTGTAAGAAAATAATAATAATAATACGTTCAGCAGACAATCTCTGTAATTGGGGATTGGAATAGTACAACAGTGTACAACTATCTTGCACATAGCTCAAGGATATACTACGCAGGATGAAATATCCAGAGAAATTCATGATCTAGTAAAATCTGTTGAGCTATTTGTTTCTTATTTAAAATCTCCACTTTAACTGTTTCTGTCTCTCGTGATGACAATTAACACAATGTTAAAGACTGGAAGTCTCTATATGAATATGTGTTCTATCTTATGTCTATCATCTCATTTCATCAGGAATTTTGTAGCTGGGTGGTAATTATGTTACTGTGACTCAGGTCTGTTTCATCCTTAGGAAACAATATGGCTATAGCCACTAAGGGGCTAGATGATAATGTAATAAAATAGAAACTAAATCCAAGAAATGTAGAGATGCTTATTGTCAGGAACTGTAATTCCAATAGAAATAGTAGATCTGCATATTCTGAATGAGATTACTTTGTTTCCCAAGGATTAGGTATGTGGTTTAGTAGCGTTTCTAAACTCAAAGCTTTCTCTAGTTTCTTTTTTATCTGCTTTGCTTGATATGCCAAGCATATCCTTTTCTGAGACCACTCTAAATAATCTTAAAATTGTAAGACTGCGCTGGCAGTCTCCAGGCTTGGCTACACTAATCCACTAATTCACATGAGAGTGGACTTTTGGAAAAGTGAAACCTAAGAACTATTTGCAGAAATAAGAAAAATAAACACTAGACAGGAAGTGAAGCAAAATCTTCATTAGCTTAATTAAATATTTTCAAACAGCAAAATTCTCAGTGGTATGATAAAGAGAATGTGTATTATTATTAGTGGTAAAACAAGCTATTACAAAAATTTAGAAAGATTTGGCATTTAACACATTGGCATTACAGTACGATAGAAAACCCTACAGGAAAAAAATTAGATTAGCAAAGGTGTAGTAAATACAAGATGTGTCTAGTTTTATAGGTTATATTCTCTAAAAAAAGAACATTGTACTAGATTGTAATAAAACACATGGAAAATATGAATGAGCTTAGCACAGGTCCACAATTTATAGATATAATGTACTCTTTTGCAAAGATATGTAATTTATAATGATTCACTGTACATTTTATGCATTTTCATTCTTGTATTTCTATTTTATTTTTTAAAATAAAATTTCTCTGTAATCTACCACCTAATAGTAGGCATATTGTTAGTATTAATAATGTATTCTTAATATAATTTTATATACTCATCTTTTATATTACTATGGATCAAAACAATAATTGTGTATCATTCATATTTTAGTACCAGAATTTCTTGAGAGAGACCTATGAATGAGAGGATAAATGAATAATGTTTGTCCTGCATTTTAATTTCTCACACCTCCTCCACATTCTACCTCCATGCTTAGCAAATACAACTGTTTTTCCTATCTTCAAGTTTTTAGCAGTAAATTGCTAGAACAATTTATTAGGAAGTCCTGTTATACATCCACTGTTATTTAGCCAAACCTTCACATCTCCAGGCAATTGTACATCACCTGCTTCACTCAAAAGGAAATCATTGAATTGCAAACATGGGAAACTGTGCACTAAGCACACTCAGCTGTGTTCAGTTTTGCTTTCTTTTCATTGTGTGCTGAGAGCTATGGAAGGTTGGACACAATCCATCTGTGGGGACAGTGATTGCAGCAAGAATGTTTCAATTTGTAGATACAATTTACTTTGTTTAAGGATGATTTGTCATTCTACATGTAAGGACTGTCTCAATCAATCTCACAAGAAAGCAGAACTGTTGAAATAGCCATCATTTCAAAAGGAACTTTTATTGTGAGATGTTGACAGCAGGAATAGAAGGCAGGATCTGAGGGTTTCCTGCACGAATCAGTAGGTCAAAAGAATCAATAGTAACCCCATCCCAACTGTCCATCTGGATGGTTCAAACAGGCCAATCCGCAGATGTGAAAATGCTGTGGGAATGGGGCGATAAGGGGCCACTTTCAAGGCTGTTAGATTTCTCCACGCTGCTTCTTCCATGTTCAGAGATAAGGCAGATGGCCAGAGGCATATTCCATTCTCACCCCAATAGAGAAACATCAAAGAGGATAGAGCAAGGAACAGAGCAAAAGGAAATACACATCAGCAACCCTAAGTTTCCCCCTCCCCCCAGGAGAATGGCAGAATCTGAAAAGAACAAGAAACCCCATGCCTATAGAAGGACAGGGTTCTGACATGCCGCCGCCCCCAAAATGATAGATCCACCGGGAGAGAAAGAAAATAATAACAGGGAGAGAAAACTACATACAGTTTTGTCAGGTTTATCAGGATACTGGGCATAACTTTTTTAACAACCTAGGAGCCCTGACATGTTGTTTGTGCACCCACTCATTCTGGGAAGAGGAGAGATCTTTCTAAGCTATTAGGTATTGTATTGATCCACGGTGTTTCCTGGAATCCAGGATCTCCTTGATTTCAAAGTGCTGTTCTCCCTCCACCATAATAGGTGGAGGAGGGGGAACCATAGCTGACATTTAATTCTATTGGTGAAAAGGAGCTTATACTAGTCAGCAAGCAGTATAGTTATAATTGATATTTGTCTCTACTTGGTTTTGCCACTTAGGTTTACCAAGCTATTTTTCTTATTTCCATTTATTTATCAAATTTGTATGCCACCTATCTTACCAAAGGCAACTCTTTCCATTGCCCTTTTGTTGTTTAGATAAAGAATTATCAACATTTTTCATAATTCCTCATCCAAAATTTGGAAATTTGTAAACATATACATACCTGAACAAAACAATTTTTGATACAAATCAGTACAAAATATCATAATTGCAAATCTGTAAAAGAAAGTAACATATAGCAAAAAAAATTACATTGTCTATATATCTTTATATACCAAAACAGATGAAGAAGAGTATTTCAAGCATGCTGAAATAGTCTAGAGCAGACATGTGAAACTCATGATGTCACGTGACATCATGCAACGTATCAGGACTGTTTTGCCATTGCTGGCAATGGGGTGGGCACAGCTTCCATGTGACGCGTCGGGCCCACGGGCCGGCAGTTTGACACCCCTGGTCTAGAGGTATTTTATAAAAAATACACTACAGATTTCTATGTGAACAGTTTTATGCATCCACCAAAAAGAGCTATCATGGAGCATGAAACCTGAATTAAATAGACGCTGTTACCAGTTACCAGTTTTACCAGTTAATATCAAAAGCCCCATGTTTTTTTTAAAATATATTTATTTTTATTCTGCCTTTATTATTTTTATAAATAATTCAAGGTGGCAAACAAATCTATACTCCTTCCTCCTCCTATTTTCCCATAACAACAACTTGGTGAAGTGGGTTGAGCTGAGAAAGAGTGACTGGTCCAAGTCACCCAGCCGGCTTTCGTGCCTAATGTGGAACTAGAACTTAGTCTCATGGTTTCTAGCCTGAGGCTAGTTTGGTTACTGGACCAAACTAATTGTGTGTGAGAGACATGTAGCCACAAAAGCTTATGTGTTCCTGAAAACTACATACAAAAAAATGGAATGGAATGGATAAAGGGTTGTAGAAAGTTTATAGCAACCCAGTTTACAATTCCACTGTTAACCATAAAAGGTCTTTGAGGATTTTGAACCATTTATTCTTTCTCAGTCCAGCTTATCTCATATTGCTATTGACATGGAGAAAAAAAATGAAGAGAGTGCCCACCTTGAGCTTCTGGAGAAATACAAAGTTATCAATCTAACAAATAAAGTCAATTTTAAAAGTGGTAGTTACATTTTTTTTTCTGTGCATTAAGATAATGTACCTTAAAAAGCTTTTACTGAAAAAAAATTATGTAATATCTGGAACGTTTAAATGAAAATAGTGTTACCTACAGTAGGTAATTTACTTTAAAAAAAAACTATACATACTTCAAGAACTTGAATGCAAAACTGTGCAGAAAGGTGAATAATGAAAACAAATTATAATCTTTTAAGCAAATAATGGACCAGAATAATCTCCTATTAATCAGATAGTAAAATTAACTACATTTATACATAAAAATGATACCATTTTCCATTGTAGCATAACTAAAAAATAAAGAGGAGAAGTGGAATTGAATTAAGATTGATTTCAATATATGCATCTTCAAATTAATTAATTCAATTCATCTTGAATCAACTTTCATTTAGTTCACTTTAATGTCTACTTGGGTCAATAGGAATTTGTATATGCGTTTACATTTGCAATTTATTTGAGACCCTGAGTACTGTTGCAATCATCAAAGAAAGTATACCACTGATTATGTTCATGTAAGAAAACCCATGATTCATTTCAGATTATTGAAATGATTCATTGAGACATGAAAAGCAATCAACGTTAAGAGTTAAGAATGCAATGTTAGGAAGTTGTAGGGATGACTAGGCAGAGAATGATTGTTCAAAGTTACAACAGCACTGAAAAATGTGACATGACCGTTTCCCACAGTTACGACCTTTACAACATCCCCATGATCATGTGATCAAAATTCAGATGCTTGGCAACTGAATGGTCACATTTATGACCATTGCTGGCTCCCAAGGCCATGTGACTGCCTTTTGTGACCTTCTGACAAGCAAAGTCAATGGGGAAGCCAGATTCACTTAACAGTTGGGTTACTAACTTATTAACTGCAGTGATTTACTTAACAACTGTGGCAAGAAAGGTCGTAAAATGGGGCAAAACTCACTTAATAAATGTCTCACTTAACAACAGAAATTTCAGGCTCAATTGTGGTCCTAGGTCAAGGACTACCTGTGCTGGAAACTTTTGTATCTATGCATGTTATACTTTTACAGCACTGGTTGCCAGTGTCTATAAGGTTTTCTGTGACATGGGTCAGATTATTTGCAGGACTGTCTCTTTCAAAATTACTTATTTATCATACACAAACGTTACCTATTTATTTATCACACACAAACATTACATTTTTATGATAATTGCATCTCTTAAAACTTTATTAAACATTTCACTGAGATATATAAATTAATCAATTTACTATAGGGTTGGTATTTGGAATGGAGGAGGCACACCACTTATTTATAACTTTGCAACTTACATATTATTTTATTCCCCTATCAAATACATGTAACTTTGTCTTGATGCACTATTTTTAGATGTATGTTTCTCATTGCATCATATACTCTACCAAATATTTATCTGCAGATCATCTGAGTTCTTGATCAATATATAGTATTGTCTGCAAACAAAAGACTTAATAGAGTCACATTCCCAACCAACATCACTAAAGGCCATCTACATGTTTTCTTATAAACATTGAAAAGCCAAGAGAACATCACACGTTCTCGCTTTATTCATTCCTCATTTTTGAAATATTTGGGACATATTCAATTTATTTCCATGTATATATCGCTTCTGTTACAACTGTTATTACATCCAGCAATCAACTTGAACTTTACTTTCATTCAAAATATTCTGTAATTGAAGTATCTTTTATCATATCCTTTCTCTAAGTCAGTAAATATTCTCCTACATTTCTTAATTATCTGCTGATTGGTAAGAATATGGTCTCTTCATCTTGAACATGGTGTAAAATCTTCACTTCCTGAATTTTGTTCACTTCTTGTATCTTTTTAATATAGAACTTTGCCAAAAACCTTTCCAAGTACATTTAACAAATCCTTCTATAGTTTTATGAATTTGCTACTTTTCCTATTTATACAGAGGAAGAATAGCAGCATTCTTCCAATCATCAGACACAGATATATCTACACATACATTCCACAAGTAGACCCCACCCACATGTGAACATCATCTACACAATAGCCTTTCTCTTAACATTTATGACTTCCTTTTCATAATTTTTGGGGGGTGGGCAGAAGTGGGAATACTGACATTTGTAACAGTTGTTTTAATTCTTTCAACACTTTAAAATACCAAATAGATTTATCTATTAAATAGCCTTACAAAATTTTCTCACTTTAGTTTCATGCAAAATTATTTCATTATTTTTATTTGTTATTACATTTTTTTCTGTTGGAGGAACACTTCATCCATTTCTAAAATAATATTTTATTTGCACTGAAATTGAGCTACATTTTCTCTGCTTCTTTTAATTTTAGTTGTATCTTGGTTTCTTAGATTACACTTTTGAAGTTAATTTTTGCTCTTACGTGCATGTGTATCTTTCCCATTTCTGTGAGTTTGAAAGAGAGACAACATATACATTTTTCTTTCCTTTCTTAATTTATGGTTTTACCATTTACTCCTTTTACCTGCCAAATCAAGATCTTCCATATGTATATTACCAGATGGGCAATAGATATCACCAACTATTGTTTTTGTTAATTAAGGCTTTCAAATCACATTATTTAGTATTATGGAAAAAAGTTAGAGTGGGTTACAATTTTCAGTCATTCTCTAAATATAGCATTCTTTGATAATATAAGAACAGTACCAGTCAATTTGAACACATTTTACCAGTTTATAAGAAGTGCAATCAAAGCTTCATGTTACCCAAGTATGTCATGCTATTCTATGCAAACTGGGATCTTTAATCTAGAGATTACCTACTGCAAATGAACATAATTTTGTTCAATCAAATTATTTAGGAATATTATGCAGTATAGTGATAACCCAGTTAATATAGTAGTTGAATGTAATCTTATCAGCAGGTGATGGTTTAATTGTATATGCAGCTAAATACTTACAGATGTGTGATGTAAAGAAGTTGCTGTTGCTTGTTGAAAATGAATGTTCATTTATACTTTATGCTAAAATGACTATGAAAGAATGAGAATTCAAAGAATTAACTCTGTAGTTTCATTCATGCGTGAATTATGAGCATTTTGGGGTCATAATTAAATTCTTGGGTAACTGGTCAAGGTATCTATTCTGGTAATAATCAAAGCCCATAAAGGAGGGTCAGAACCATCTTATAGCTTCCAGACAACAATTGCTCCCCCTATTCTTTTTCTTCAGTTAAGCTGTTGTGAGGGACATTGTTATTTCCACAAATCAAAATTCTGAATGTGCACTGTGTTGAATATACCCAACATTTGCCTGAGAACCTCATGCTGCTTTAAGTTCACTCCTGCTGTACGCTATCAGCCATAAAAAGCTAATTATAGTGGTGAGTACTCAACATTGTCTATAGTGGAGGTACTTGTGAGCTTAATCTTGGAGAAAAAAAGCACTCTACATTTGGAAGTCTTCTAGTTACATTTAAGGTGTTCGTAAATGTTGATATATTTTGGTTTGGAGAAGATGGATAGATTATATTGAGAATAAATATGGAACTAAAAAGTTTCATTTGGTTTTTGAGTAAATTTTAGATTGTTAATGTAGTTTATTTTTTTTAATTAGTAATAATAATGTTTAATATGTTTGTTCAGAAGAGAGCTAAAGGATGTTATAGAATTGTTAACTTAAGGGTGATATAATNAACATCATCTACACAATAGCCTTTCTCTTAACATTTATGACTTCCTTTTCATAATTTTTGGGGGGTGGGCAGAAGTGGGAATACTGACATTTGTAACAGTTGTTTTAATTCTTTCAACACTTTAAAATACCAAATAGATTTATCTATTAAATAGCCTTACAAAATTTTCTCACTTTAGTTTCATGCAAAATTATTTCATCATTTTTATTTGTTATTACATTTTTTTCTGTTGGAGGAACACTTCATCCATTTCTAAAATAATATTTTATTTGCACTGAAATTGAGCTACATTTTCTCTGCTTCTTTTAATTTTAGTTGTATCTTGGCTTCTTAGATTACACTTTTGAAGTTAATTTTTGCTCTTACGTGCATGTGTATCTTTCCCATTTCTGTGAGTTTCAAAGAGAGACAACATATACATTTTTCTTTCCTTTCTTAATTTATGGTTTTACCATTTACTCCTTTTACCTGCCAAATCAAGATCTTCCATATGTATATTACCAGATGGGCAATAGATATCACCAACTATTGTTTTTGTTAATTAAGGCTTTCAAATCATATTTTTTAGTATTATGGAAAAAAGTTAGAGTGGGTTACAATTTTCAGTCATTCTCTAAATATAGCATTCTTTGATAATATAAGAACAGTACCAGTCAATTTGAACACATTTTACCAGTTTATAAGAAATGCAATCAAAGCTTCATGTTACCCAAGTATGTCATGCTATTCTATGCAAACTGGGATCTTTAATCTAGAGATTACCTACTGCAAATGAACATAATTTTGTTCAATCCCATTATTTAGGAATATTATGCAGTATAGTGATAACCCAGTTAATATAGTAGTTGAATGTAATCTTATCAGCAGGTGATGGTTTAATTGTATATGCAGCTAAATACTTACAGATGTGTGATGTAAAGAAGTTGCTGTTGATTGTTGAAAATGAATGTTCATTTATACTTTATGCTAAAATGACTATGAAAGAATGAGAATTCAAAGAATTAACTCTGTAGTTTCATTCATGCGTGAATTATGAGCATTTTGGGGTCATAATGAAATTCTTGGGTAACTGGTCAAGGCATCTATTCTGGTAATAATCAAAGCCCATAAAGGAGGGGTCAGAACCATCTTATAGCTTCCAGACAACAATTGCTCCCCCTATTCTTTTTCTTCAGTTAAGCTGTTGTGAGGGACATTGTTATTTCCACAAATCAAAATTCTGAATGTGCACTGTGTTGAATATACCCAGAATTTGCCTGAGAACCTCATGCTGCTTTAAGTTCACTCCTGCTGTACGCTATCAGCCATAAAAAGCTAATTATAGTGGTGAGTACTCAACATTGTCTATAGTGGAGGTACTTGTGAGCTTAATCTTGGAGAAAAAAAGCACTCTACATTTGGAAGTCTTCTAGTTACATTTAAGGTGTTCGTAAATGTTGATATATTTTGGTTTGGAGAAGATGGATAGATTATATTGAGAATAAATATGGAACTAAAAAGTTTCATTTGGTTTTTGAGTAAATTTTAGATTGTTAATGTAATTTATTTTTTTTAATTAGTAATAATAATGTTTAATATGTTTGTTCAGAAGAGAGCTAAAGGATGTTATAGAATTGTTAATTTAAGGGTGATATAATCTAAGACAGAGTATAATTATTGTATTGTTAACCCTGTGTGTGGCTCTGGGAAGTCGGGGGTGGGGAGGGAGGGGGGTGGGGGAGGGTGGGTTTTGGGGAGGAGGGGAGTTATATTGTAAAACTTTTAAAAATTTTCAATAAAAAAAAAGAGTAAATGTTGGCAAGCTATTATCTTCTATAGTTTTTAAAGCATGGTGAATAGAGATATTACACAATCTTTTTGCATGATCAGAAATTTTCATAATTGTTAGGTTTATATTTGCTCTGATAATATTTCATTATTTTATTTACTATTAAATAAATTTATATTGCTGCCCAACTCCCACTCAACAACTCTTATAATGGTAAGAAGTTAACCTTCTTTGAAGAAGAGACCTTATCTAATGTTTGCTTGTTTGTAGATATTACTTATTGTTGTAGGATTTACAAATAATTAAAACAAAAATGTGTAATAAAAAATACTTATAACTTCTGTGGTGGAAATCCAGGGGAATTCTAATGTTTGGGTCTTCGTTTAAAACAGAGGTGGGGAACTATGGCCCTTTTATGACTTGTGAACTTCAATTCCTGGCTCAGGAATTCTGAGAGTTGAAGTCCACAAGTCATAAAAGGGCCATAGTTCCCCACCTCCATTAAAACCAACAAGAAATGCTGGTTATTTAATTGAAGCCCAATTCATCTACAATAGATTGCGAGAAATGTAGCTCAGTTGAAATTAACAGTCATGTTGTAAAAATCTTGTTGGCTTAATTTGAATTTAGCAAGTAGAGAATATTGTTTTTTACAGACTGAATTTGTAGAGCATTTAAGACTGAAAATCATTTTATTGAACATTAATTATAGCACCATGATATGTATTTCTATAGAACAGGGGTTCCCAACCGGGGGTGCTTGCACCCCCTGGGGGTGCGAGATGATATTCCAGGGGGTGCAAAAACTTGGGTTTTCAAAATTATAGTGTATATGCATAATTTGTTGCCATTATTTCAAACTTTTGTAAGGGGTGCGAGAATATATCAGAAGAGTTCTAGGGGTGCGGGGTATAAAAAAGGTTAGGAGCCGCTGCTATAGAACATAGGACATTGCCCACACCAGGGATCCCCAATCCCAAGTTCGTGGTCCACTACCGGTCCACGGCCTGTTAACACGGCAGGCAAGCATGCAAAGCTCCATTTGCACATGTGTGATATTAGGTTGTGCATGAGAAACCATTCCCTCCATTTGCCACTGCCGCCTGCCACCATTGCCTCTGCTGGTCCATGAAGCTAGAAAAGTTGGATACCACTAGCCTATACAATATTAATATATTCACTGACAAAAGCGTAGAAAAAGTCATGTATGGTTTATTCAGTTTTCTAAGAAACATGGTTGCTTCTGTTTTTGAAGCAAGGACTTCACGAATCCTATGTTGAAAATCTAAATGACTGGTCTATTGTTGGTCTTTTGTCCTAGTAAACACCAAAACAGTGTACATAATCCTAAAACAGATATGATCATGACATTATTCAATGTCAGCTAGCTGACTTATGTTACTAAATCATGGACCTGCTTTCATTCTGATTTGCTGATGTGATTTTTCACAGCAGAATTCCTTGGGTCCTGTGCTAATAGGACTGATTTAAATAAGCTGATTAAGTTGTACTCTGTGTTTCCTTTGAAAAGAATGCTGTGCACCAGGCCATAAAAAAGAAAACATGGAAGGTTTTTTACATGAGTTCTTAGCAAAATAATATATTTATCAGAATCATTTCCAGCACTCCAGAAGGTGAAATGCTTTAGGAAAATGAATGCATTTATACAAAACTCTTGACAAATACATTTGGTATGGTAAAGTAATATATTTTTCACAAAACCATAGGGCATTTTTAATGAGCATTAGTTTTGTGCCAAATACTTATGCTGTTAAGTGGGTTTCAAGTATTCATGCTTTAGTTTCCTCCCCCTTTATTTCCAGTATAAAGTCCCAGCATGTATGCACTTGGCTAACAAGAGAAGAATCTTACCCTAGTTTTCCATAATGCATTCATGAAAAGATTGGTAAAAAAAAAACTTGTTACAGTCACCAAAAAGAGGAAAAAAATACTGAACCACCATGCCGAGGCATTTGGGGAGTAAATACAAAATTAAAATAATATTATTCTTATGGTATATCAGTGTCCTTTAAGCATTTGCTGTTATTAATATAATTCACACTAACCTTTTGTGTGTGTGTGTGTTGGATATTGAAATGAAGAGAAAAGCGATGTATACCAGAAGTTTTTGTATCACAGTTTGACTAGGAATAGCAGTAATCGAAATGGAAAAATATGCAGCCCCAATAAAATATAAATATCGGGTATACTGACATTCACAAAGTTTGCAAGTAGATAATTCTGTAGCAAAGACATTATTTTGGAAGTTACCAAAAATGGTTAAAGTGGATTTGGATTTGGAATATCTCATTTTCCTATTACATGTTGGTATTATATTTAGAGAGGCAACTTCCATATCTAGTCTAAAATAGCATATAGGCATCGCATCGTGCATTTGTCTGCAAATGAGATATCTCGGAGAACTATGCCAAAGTTTATGAAAAGGAAGCATAAATTATTCATTTCATAAGATAAAATATGCAGAAATATACAAACTTCTCACAGCAATAAAATTGTAGATTAAAATTATCCAGCCATCTTGAAAATAATCTGGAGCTACAAAGTGAATTAGAGAGAGCTCACTCATCTCTAGTGAATAGACTATGTGATTTATTTTCTGCTCTCAAACAACTATCTATAAATGAAGGATAATACCAGCAAGACAAGCAGATAAGAAGAGGCAATCCTGAGTAAGATCAGATAGGCAAAGGTTTATATTATTTTTTTTGCCCAAATTAGGTTCTTAATAAAGTGGACACTCATGGGCTACAGATATAATGGATATCATCCTTAGATTCAGCCTCACTATTGGTTCAATTTTGATTAAATGTGAGAAAGTGTTAATATAGAGCAGTTTTTTCAACCTCAGCAACTCTTAGATGTGTGGACTACAACTCCCAGTATTCCCAGCCAACCATGGTAATTGGGAAATTCTGGGAGTTGAAGTTTACCTATCTCAAAGTTGCTAAGATTGTGAAATATAGAAAAAAGACAAAGGCTTCAAAACAATATGATATGATTGTATATGAAAAGGAATAATAAAAAGTAAATATAAGAATAAGTAACTATGAAAACCTTTACCTTCATGAAACATTTATCATATGATACATACAAGAATATGCTAAACAAGTAAAATATACATTTATATTTATGGCTGTATGGCACATATAGCAAACATATACAATACTTGAAAGCCAAAAATATTAAAGTGGGGGTCCCAAAATCAAATGAGCTCTCATAAAGCACTGGGATCTAACAGCATTAAATACAAGGTTGTAGCTGTTTTCTGTTTAATAGTGTTAGAAGGTCCAAAACACAGAAATGCCTCCATTTTGGAAGGTTTCAATGCTCTTTCTTTGATTGTACTGGTAAGATTTCTTTCATGGATCATTTATGTCCTTGTAGTGACAACTAGCTACAAACTATTTAACATGTTCTTCTTCACTGTATACATTTTGGACATTTTTGGAATATACTTATTCAACTATTACTTCGAAGGCTAGTAGGCTAGAAGGCTAGTAGTAGGCTGTCTAAAGCAGTTTTGTATCCATTTATTACTTTTAGGCAATACCTTTTTCCTTTCTTATGATATAGCCAGTCAATGAGTCAGTATATATAGTACATTAGGATAATTGGGCTAGAAATATTGTGCATTTCTATTTTGATCTCAGCAACTGGATATTTGAACTTATTGGACAAATATATGTAATTTGTAAGTAATTGTATCTAGATGAACTGAAACTGAAGTGTGTCCTAAAAATATAATAATACTAGTTATATATGAATGCCTATCATGCCAATGATAGTTTTATGGCAAAATGTACATGTATATATAAGTAGTGGTGAAGGTACTAACCTAGAATGCAGGAACACTGTGAGTTCTAGGTATTCCTTAGGCATGGAAGCTGATTGGTGATTTTGGGCCAGTCAATATATATAAAAGTGAGAATAATAATAACAATAGGCACCTTGGATTCAATTCCAGAATATATGGAGCACTACTTGAACACCATTGGCACTGACAAATTCACAATCCGTTAATTGCAAAAGTCAGCTTTACTTGGAACAGCTTACCTCCTGTGACAATACCTTTAATACTAACAACAACATCTGCCTCTCTCAGGTGCTTGGGAAGGACTTGATTGATAAAAATGCCAAATCCAGTTTGGTTGACTTTGCAACCAACCATAATATCTTTTTCCTGAGATCATGTTGAGTTTCTGTTCAGAGTAGATAATATATCAGACTGTATACTAATGCCCTACACCTTATCCAAGTACAAGGTAATTCTTTTATTTATTTGACTGATCGATTTATATTGTCACATATGCAACTCTGGACAAACAATGCCAGAAAACTAATCATACAAGCATTAAAAAAAATAAAACAATTAAACCATACCAATTAAAGTTGTATGAAAAGGAACAACAAGATGGCTGATATTCCTTTAGAATTAAGGCCATTTTTCTGCTGTACAATATTACTATGTATACAGTAAGATTGGCAGCATATAAATGTAATAAATTAATATTAAATCTTATTATTTTTAAGGTTACTATCCTTTTCTTTTCCTACAATAATTCATTTTGAGAATTATTAATCAGTACCGACATATTATCTGAAATAATATAACAGATTTTCTTAGCCATTTTAGTAGTTAACTTGATTTGTTCAATTGAGATTTAATTAAATAACAAAACTGCATCTATATTTGATGCTGGTCACACAAGATCAACCATATTCAAAATATAATTCATATTGCTTATCTCATTATTGATTAGATTCTGAATGGTTTTAGCTAAAATCTTCTTTCCATATTATTCCCTCCCAGATTATAGCTTGCCTTCTTACAAATGTTTGCTGTTAACAACATGGTTGTGGGATTTTGAGAAATTCCATTTTAATGCAATCCTAGTCCTAGAATAAAAAAGATTAATAGAGTTAATAAAGATTAATTGGACTGGCTGGAAAATCTCCATTTTGCTGTCTTGTATTTCAGCTTTATTCTTGTTTCCTAATGAACCATTTCTGAAGAAATATGTAATTAGTAGCATAAAGTATACACTGCAAAGGATGCTAACCTCAGGTATGTGGGACAGAAGTCAAGAAGAAGAAAATGGAAAATCATTTACATATTACTATCAAGAAAACTATATGGTTGTGTCCATGTAGTCACCAAATGTTTTTTTTTAACAGCTTTTACAATGTGTGCAAGTCTGCATTTCTGCATTCATGCTCGGGTGATTCTGAAACTGTATGCTGTCTTCCATGGAGAAACTGGTGTCTTGTCTTACTATGGAAGGTCATATTACAACCGATGGATTGTGAACAAACTTAACTTCAGGGTATTTATGCTATATAATATTATATGTTTGAATTTGAAGAAACAATACTTTTGTTATACAATACTATTTTGCATTTGCCTTTCCTGAGGCTTGTAAGATTGGCGGGACTACTTTTTTGAATACTATTATGTTTTGAAAAACTAATTAGGAAATCATTTTATCTTTTTTTATTTCTTAGGGTTTCATAGCTTGAGCAAAATGAAAAACACATGTTCTAACTCAAGAGAATAAATTGCGAAACTATAGATTTACAGATTTACCAAAATATTTGTTATATATTCTTCTCATCAATGGAAAGAGAAACCTGACATATGATGAATAGCATAGTAATTTCTTTTCACTCTGTCCACTTGCTTGTTGTTTGTCCTATATTTTATATTTGATGCTTCACACATAAACTATGGCATAATCATGCCATCACATGTTGTTGAATTGCTGCAACTTTTTTTCTTTACTGTGACCATAATGTAGATACTGCATATAATCTTCAAAAAGTACATTAAAAAAAATTATAGATTGCATGGGAATTGAGGAATTGCAGAAGGGATCTGATAAAACTCTCTTTTCCTTGTCCCAATTTTCAGTCCCCAGAAATCAACAGCTATTTACGTATTTATTCCAACTGCCACTTTATGCCACTTTAATCATTCTGGCTCTGAGCAGTTCACAAGCAAAAATGACACAATACAAAATGTAAACATAAGACAAATATTCATACACTACCAAATAATCAATTACCAATTTTACTTTTTTTTCTTTTTTTTTCTTTTTTACTCCTGGCAAGTTCCTGGATTAGTCCCTGAAGTTTTCTTGGCAAGATTTCTGAAAGATCATTGCCTTGTTCCTAAGACTGAGAGAGATTAATCTGACTGGCAGGAGTCAACAGGTGCCTTTGTGCCTAAGGCAGGACTACAAATCATGGTCGTCCCTTTCCTAGCTTGTGTCTTATCTGTACACTAAAACTGGATCTCCAAACATACTATAATATCTCCAACCATACTATAAAGTAGCACCTTTAATCCTTTCTGGTAAAATCCATCACATTTGCTTAATTCTCAAATACTCTTTGAAGTAGCTTAGAATTCACAAGCTTGAAATAGCTGGCTTAAAAAGTTGGATCTTCTTTCTGATGGGAGTGTATTTGACAAGAGAGTAGCTCCTGCAGAAAATGATTGGCTTTCAGGTCCTTGCCTGCCACAGGGGGCAGAAACACTAAGCAGACATCATGGGGGAGGCAACTTTGCCTAAAAAGGGATGGTTGAATGATAATTAGGTTCCTTCATCTCCCAGGGTACCTCAAACAATTAAGACACCTTATGGAAATTAGGAAGCAAAATAAGAAGTCCCCTGTGTGATAGTATAACTAGTGTAGTTCACCTTTCCAAATAAAAAGTAAGCTCTTTAATGTAAAGAAGTCATAATGGCCCAATAGCTGGACTTGGAACTTCTAGATCATAAAATGTGAGCTGTAAACAGGATGGAATTAGTAGATAGTAGCTATAAGCTGCTTATCTTAACTGGAAGCCACTTGCTATTCTGACCTTTAGCATGATTTCACAGAGTCATTTTGTGTTTATATTATGAGTGGCCAATAGCATTGCTTGCAAGTTTAGTATGTAAACAATAGAAGTAAAGCTGCCCATCAGGAATGTTCTGTTTGCAATATATCACTTGGTGGCAGAACTGAAGTGAAGATCAGTACTACTAAAAAAAAAAAGGAGGGGCATTTACAATTTTTGAGTCAGCCTAGGAACTAATAATGATCCTTACTGACATATCCTAAAAGTCTCAATGATAAAGGGATTGCTCCATTTTCCAAAAATGTTATATGTATCTTCAGTGCTTTTTTTCTAAAAAAAAAAAAAAAAAAGGTGCCGGAACTCACACACGTCATACAACCCGCCTTGCCTACCCTACAAGGTTCCATCCAAAAAAGGTGCCGGAACTCCATTCTTGGCGTTCTATGAGAAAAAATGCCCTGTGTATCTTATTATTGTTGGATACTGGGACAATTATTTTTTTAGGGGAAGGCAGGCAATTTCTTCACCACATTTATAATGATATTAGCTTAACCTCTTTATTTCTAGTCATATAAATGCAGAAACAATGATGAAAAGGGGAAGAGCTCTTTCTGTTAAGAAGCCAGTGGCCTGCTAGTCTCAAAGTGAATAATTCTTCTGGTGCTTTTGGAAAGAAGGACTTATCAGGACAGGGCAGACAATAGTAAGGAGAAGCATGGTGACAGTTCCAAAAGATGGTGAGATTTTCCTCCTTCCTCAAGTATTGGACACATTTTGGCTTGGATAATGAGTGTCCTTGGGTTCTCCCTGTTGTAATAAACAAGTGGGAACAAGCTACAAAATTAGGGAGATATAAAAATGCAACAAAGAAGAACAAATATCACTGATGTCATAACATCATATAATTCCAAAAAGTTAGTATGAAAGGAGTTTATATTGACAACTTGAATTCATACCCAGGCCAATTTCATAAAGTGTTATTACTTTAAATAATTTTATTTATCTCTTAAGCATTAATGTAATTTGCTATTATTTCATTTGCACGATGAGTTATTAACATTATGGCAGTACACATAATGAGGCCTCTTGTCTATAGACTGGGGTCTAAAAAAGAACTAAACTTACTGTGGTCCATAGATAGATAAAGCAATTTCACTTATATTGACAATGAACTCAATTTTTTCTAGTTTCCTTGCTCTATCTTCTTTTTTTAGGAAAAAAAATGCCTTGGGACGGTGATTATTTTACCCACTGAGCACTAAAATAACAAAAATAACTTTGAAGGAAGAAATCTTTTCTGTAAGCTTAATTATCTAGAATCTCAGGAAGGAGAGTCAAGGGCACTTTGATAGTTTCATAACTATATGAACTAATACAATTCTAGGCTATATATAGCAAGGCACAGCTGTAAGATAAAATTTTATGGGGAGTCTGCATTTTTCATTTATGAACATTCATGATTAAGAGGCTATATATTTAAGCATTACCTAATAGAGTTCCATTGCATTGGTAGCCAGAGAAATACACATATTTCACTACTACATGATTTGTGAAGTCATAATCCTATATAAATGCCCAGACACATATTGCAAAAGGACAAATTAAGGGCTGTAGCTTAATTTCCTTTGAACTGGATACTTTTATTTTACATATCCTTTGCTATTAGTAATTAGAGTTCTCACGTACAGATTCTGTTCACAAGACTAATTCAGTTTTAAAATAAATTATCAGTATTTATTAAAATATAGAGTCAAGAAAGATAGTAACCTAGATGTCTTATACACTTCTTATTTTATTCTAAAAACCTCGTTGAAAATGTAAAGTAGATTACAAAAAAATTTACAAATGACGACTCGAGAGTTTACTATTCTCTTAATTTTCGTTACGTTACATAAATTTGATTGATATGCTTTGTATCTATAATATTTACTGTATCCAAGAGTAAAACCCTTGTTATAAGAACATTATAGATCCCAAATTATAGAATAGAGTAGTAAATCACAATATTTTAGTATAAATAATTATTGAACTGAAATCAGGTTATGGTGGAAACAGCTGTCAGAACATGTATGTTTATACCTGCTGAGGAGGCATGCTGGCTCAGTGGCTTAAACACGGTGGGTAAGGTCTGTGCTCCAGTGGTTCAAGTCCTAGCGCCAACCTAGCAGTTCAATAATATGTTATACGCAAGAAGGGAAATAAGTACTACTTCAGTGGGAAAATAATGGTCCTTTGTGCAGAAGCACGATACCAACTGATGCTGGATGTGTGATGCAAGAACACAATGTGATATCGATGTAGAGAAAAGCCCCAAAATACTGTGAACTATTCTGAGTTAGTTTGCCCTGTATGGTGCACTCTGATTAGCATGTGAGTATGAACCCTAGCAATCTTAGGCAGCCAAACATGAAAAGAAGTTGGAAATTGCTAATTTATTCTGGACCTTGTTTTTTTAATTAGTTCTCTTTTTTCTTTTTGATTTTTTTCTATTTTGTTTCTTATTATGTCTTTTGATTTGTCATTTACTTATTAAAACAAACTTAATAAAATTATTTTGTAAAAAAAAAAAGAAGTTACTTTGTTCAGGAGACAGGAAGTACTGTAGTTTATCTGGGAACAAAGTGGGCCATTTGAAAACAATTCAAAACATCAATAGCTGAGGAGGCAAAACAAGAATATAATATATGTAGTTCAGGAAAGAATTGTTGAGTTCCTGGTGCTATCTGAGCTTCTTCCTGCAGACATTTCGTTACCAGAATAACTTCATGACTAGAGTTTGCTGTCTATTTATATGCAGCAACTTGTCTTACCAGCCTTGATTCGGGTGTTGTTTACGCACTGATTGTACACAGTGCTTTTTTTGTTAAAAAAAAAAAAAAAGGTGCTGGAACTCACACATGTCATACAACCCGCCTTGCCTACCCTATAAGGCAGTGGTTCTCAACCTTTTTAATGCCGCGACCCCAACTGGTCGTAAGTCGAGGACTAAACCGGTCATAAGTCGAGGACTAAACCGGTCATAAGTCGAGGACTAAACCGGTCGTAAGTCGAGGACTACCCAACCGGTCGTAAGTCGAGGACTTTCCCTGCCCGGGAGCGCCACGCATGCGTGGTTCCGCCCCTTGCGCCGGCCGAGGCATAGCTGGCAAGCGGCAGAGACGGAGCAGGCCGACCACCAGCTGGCCCACCCCAAGGGAGGTAAGGCACCCGCCAAAAAAGGGGAAAAAAATGGCAGACAAAAAAAATGGCAGGGAAAAAAATGGCGGACAGCCTTGCTTGGTGACCCCCGTGAAATGGTCGATCGACCCCAAATGGGGTCCCGACCCACAGGTTGAGAACCACTGCTATAAGGTTCCATCCAAAAAAGGTGCTGGAACTCCGTTCTGGGCGTTCTATGACAAAAAAAGCCCTGATTGTAAGTAAATCAAGGTTGGTAAGACAAGCTACCCCGTCCCAGGCGACTGATGGACCCTGAGAGGTTCCTGATGGAGCTTGGGCCATATCCGGAGGATCTAGTCCACGACTCGGCGGAAAATCAGGCGGCGGCCTGGGAGACAACTGCCGCCGCAGCATTGGACCGAGTCGTGCCTCTGCGGCCTCTGACCCGACGTGGATCTCGACCATCCCCTTGGTTTACCGAGGGGCTG
>NW_015386776.1:746488-756963 GCF_001527695.2 Protobothrops mucrosquamatus | reverse complement strand
GCAAATTTTGTTTTTCTGTCCATGCCCATTCTTAACTTCCTGTGAAAGCTTCTGAGTGAAGATTGAAACTCTTGTAGATTTATTGTATGCCCCATATAAAAATCTGAGATATAATAGGAAGGTCTTTTGTTGTTGCTGCTGAACTTTTGATATCTCATCTTGTTCATATTGAACAAGAATTGCTGATCTCTATTTACCTTAAGGTAGCATCTTGATATTCTTATCAAGTTTGGCTTCCATTTTCCTTTTATATTAATTAAAACAATGTAATTCCACCTTTCTATATTTTTCAGATTTTCATCATTTATTTCTTTTAGTTTACAGTTTTTCAAGATTCTTTGACTGTGACTGCAAGTGAATTTGATCATATTCTGTAATTAAGAATTATATAGAATGACAATAGTATTATCCCTTATTACCTGCATTTTTAAAGGAAAAATACACTTGTTTTAAATTCTCTTTAGATAGGCTTTTAGTTCTTTTAACTTTTTTCTAATATGTTTCCCATTTCTGACATACAAAGACTCTATTTCATTTCTTCCTTGTCCTATTTCTGTTCATTGTATTTCAAAGTTTGTAACCAGTGCTGTTTCGAAACAACTGTCAGTATGTGAAATTCAGATTTCCTTACATTTGAGGCCCACTGCTGAATAACATTCTCCCTTGTCAGGGAGAATGTTTTCTTATTTAATAAATACAGTGTCAGGCTGACATTGATACTGACATGGGTATGCAGGCCAAACTCATAATTATGATGGCCTATCATATGTAATAATTTAACTGCAGACATAAAATATCACATACTTTAAATATGAATGTAGGAGAAATTAGCGTATGAAAGCACAGTCTATGTGAACCAGTTTCCAATCTAATGTCGGCTTCATAGTACCCTGGATGCCAAACTTGCCTTTTGTACAATTTATTGGGGTAATTGAGAAATTTAGGACCAAATCAAAAACATGTCATGATCATAATACCATCCCTAAAATGTTAACTCTGCAGTTACTTAGTATTCAATAATCAGTAAAACCATTGGTTATGAAATACTTTATCAATATAGCATAAATTCTTTTAGCTTATCTTGTAAATAGCTTGGTTTTACTAAGTTTCTCTTAACATTCTGGATCTTTCTGAGAATTCTTTAAGACATATTATTAAAAAAAAAACAAGCCAAGGAAATCTTTTCTTCATACAAGTTCATTTATCTGAAAGCAGGGTAAGCTACAATGTCTATTTTGCAGCAAAGAAGATTTAGTAGCACTACTTAGATTTGAAGGGCAATTTGGTTTCCCTTTCCTGATGGGAAGAATTTTATTTCTAAATTTTGACAATTCTGATATATGATGGCATGAATAAATTATATTGATCTTCTAATAGCAACTACGGTATGCAGTGCATCTGTGTATAGACACAATTACTGTATTTTTCGCTCTATAAGACGCACCTGACCATAAGACGCACATACCGGTACTATACTATTTCTCTTTCCCTCTTTCTCTCCCTCTATTTCTCTCTCCCTCTCAAAGATCCTTAAAATCCTTAAAGGTTATGCTTGGGCAGAAGACTTTTTCTTTTACAGATGGGGCGGGTGGGCCTGACATTCGTGCACAGGCAGGACCCCGCCCGCCGAGCCACTGCTTCCCCATCGCCCTCCATGCCAGCCGGCTCCATCTCCAGACTTCCCAGCTGACGGGCGCAGGTCCAGGGGTCGCCAGCTGATGGGCGCAGGAGTTCGGCGCTGCAGCGGCCTCACCTTCGCCCTCCGCACTGGCCAAAGTGTTGCCTGATGTTCCAGCTAACAGGCGCAGGTCTGGGGGTCGCCAGCTGATGGGCGCAGGAGGTAGGCGCCGCCGTGGCCTCCCAGCTGCTTGCTTCTTCGGCTGGAGCAATTGCAAGGGCTTGCATGGTCCCCAAGGGCCGCTGACGCGCTCCCCGCCACCGGCGACCATGCAAGCCCTTGCAATTGCTCCAGCCAAAGAAGCAAGCGGCTGGGAGGCCGCGGCAGTGCCCACCTCCTGCGCCTGTCAGCTGGCGACCCCCGGACCTGCGGCCGTCAGCTGGAATGTCAGGCAACGCTTTGGCCAGTGCGGAGGGTGAAGGGGAGGCCGCTGCAGCGCCAAACTCCTGCGCCCATCAGCTGGTGACCCCCGGACCTGCGCCCGTCAGCTGGGAGGTCTGGAGACGGAGCCGGCTGGCGTGGAGGGCGATGGGGAAGCGGTGGCTCGGCGGGCAGGGTCCTGCCTGCGCATGAATGTCAGGCCCACCCGCCCCATCTGTAAAAGAAAAAGTCTTCCGCCCAAGCATAACGCCAGCAGTTTTGTGCCACAGAGGCTTGAGACGCGGGACGCGGAGTGGCGCGGTGCGGTGGGAGGCGGCATTCGCTCCATAAGATGCACAGACATTTTCCCCCATCTTTTTTGGGGAAAAAGTGCGTCTTATAGAGCGAAAAATACGGTACTTTCATTCCTTTTATTTTCTAATTAATCAGTTTATTTTAAAGTGACCCCAATAGTTTCCAATGTGTTAGCTTGCTTAAAATGCAGCTGTCATATACTGTATCATGAAAGTGTGTATGTAAATAAAATAAGTGTCAGAAATAACCATATCTAATTCTATCTTGATGTCATCCGTTGATAAATTCTCAGGAGTATACTAATCTACTCGTTTCTGATTTGAATCCTAGAACTGGAAGGAGTCATTTAGATCCAATCCAACCCTTTTGTTCAATTTAGTAATCCAAATATAAAATCATGGCATTCTTAATTTGGTACAGATCGTGGGGCCATTTTCCTAAGAATTAATATTCAGGACAGAAAACAGTATATAAATTTTATTTTTCTAAGTAAATACTGCACACAGTATTAAAATGAAAACCAGAACCAAATTAAGCATGATATAAAATTTTAGTACACAATAAAAACACAATATAGAACAAAAAAAGATGGGATTCGGTCACTCTGTACAAGAATATAGAGGAAACAACATCCAATGTGGGAATCCATCTTCTCAGCTCTAAGACTAAGAGGACAACTAGATGAATTTTTCTCCAATTTTGAACTAGATCATTATGTTTTTTGACATTTCCATGTAGGCGATATAAGTTGATGAGTAAGTACACACTTTTTTAAACTGTGCCTTCCCCAAAAATGTCTTCCACTTCATATATATATATATATATATATATACATACTTATCCGGGAATAAACCCTTTGAATTCAGGTGAAGTTGTCTAGACAGGTCTACTTCCTTCCAAGCCTTTAGGCATTTCTGGTCAAATTATATACTTCAATGGATATATAAGTAAAGAGAATGTGACACAGCTTCTACAGGATACAGATTTAAACATGACATCTATATATTTGCATGCAACTTTAGAATTATATTGTAAATCCTTTACTTTGATGTACCTACCCCCTATTTCCTAGGAAAGCTGTTGAGAGGAGGTTTTCAGGGTGCAACTTCAGAAACCTCTAGATAAAGTAAATTTTATAGTTCCTTTACAATTAGCATTTAGGCCAGGAGATGGCATTGATTATGCTTAATGATGATTTTAATAGAGCTGGGATGGAAGTTCAGAAGGTTTCAGTGTTATCAATCACAGTATCCTTCTGGGCAAGGTACAAGGATTTAGAATGGGAGGCACAGAGTTATGTGGTTCTCATCTTTTCTGTCAAGTCAGTTCCAGTTGGCATTGGGGAAGTTGGAGAGGTCAAAGCTTTGGTCCATTGCACATCTCCTTCAACATCTACATGAGACTGCTACATCAGGTCATCCACCAGCACAGAATCCAGTACCTTAATATGTTGCTAATAGTCAAATTATGCAGCTCAATCTGGGATCAATGAATCAATGCTACCAAGATCATAATCCAGTGCCTAGAGGTTGTGGAGATCCAGATGTAGAGGAATAGTCTTAAACTGAACCTTGGCAAGATGGAATGGCTGTGGGTTTTTGCTTTTCATGAAGGAACTGCCTTTGTTAGTTTTGATGAGATTACAGTTTCTCACATGAAATGGATGAACAATTTGAAGTCAGCCTGGATTCTTAGTTCCTACTTGAATAGGAATTGGTAAAAATGTGAGTTTTTACCCAGATTTATCTGATGCATCAGTTATGCCCTTTCTTGGATCAGAATTCTATTCTAACATTTTTTCATGCTTTAATCATGTCATGGATTGATATAATGAATTGTATTCTTCATAAGACAGACCTTGAAGACTATTCAGAAACTGAAACTGTTATAGAATACAGCCACATGGGCAGTTATAGGCATGGATCAGTACGCACTTGTGATATTCCTGCTACAGAAGCTGCAGTGACCTTTCAGGTGCAATTGAACACCCTAGTGGTGACCTTTAAAGCCTTTCATTGCATAGGGCTTGATTATCTAACAGACCATTTTTGTCCTATAGTTTCTACCTGTCCTGTAAGATCCAACAGAGCGGGCATGCTCCCTCTTGCATTATTGAAACAATGGAATCTAATGGTTCCCAGCAGGTATGCCTTCTGTGTTCTCCGTTGGTTGAGTTACCATGATCTTCACATTCTTTAAGTGAGCCTTGAAGACCTGTATTTTCCCCAGGACTTGGCATAGAACAATGCTTTTATTTTCTGCATATTCAAGTCTTTGGAATTTTTGTTGTCTATTTTGTTTGTTTTGACATCTTATTGCGGGTGGAGGTTATTGGCCTTTTGTTTTTACTGTAAACCACCCAGAATTAGTTGAGTTGTGTAATTCTATATGTTAGATAAAATAAATAATAACTAATATATAAGTCTTTCTGCTGCTCTTCTCATAAAAATAAGTATGTTTTTTTCTTTTTGAGGGCTTCAGTACGAAGATATTATATAGTTGATTTGTGATTTTAAACCATCTTTTGAAATTCATTTTTTTCTCTTCTGAGAAAGAGCCACAAGGCCCGCACACTCAAGCCGAAGAAAGAGCTCATGACCTCCAGCATCAGGGTCAAGCTGCTTTCTTCCAGATTTTCACTGTCTCTACTTACACTAGCTACCTTCTCTACAAGCATAGCACTGATTGAGATAAAGGTTTCTGCAATCTGAGAACAAGGCTAGTTTGAGTCTCCACTAAAGGTTTAAGATAAGATTCCAGTATAACTAAGGAAGTAGAAGTGCACAAGGAAGAAAATGTGTACTGAATCTGAACCATTTATCCTGAATCAACTGAAGCGGACATTTCATGGCCCTAATTTCTCAAATACTTTTTTCAGCAGGCCTTGTACTTGCAACTGTCCCACATCCAATTCCAACTGATTCTTGGTAAAGCAGCTATCACTTGTCTTACCCATGGTCTATCTTCTTTCCAATCCTGATGTTCTGGGATGAGATTTTGCCTTCTGGATCCAGTAACCATATATACAAGGTCAATTCGGGAATAAACCTCTGTTTGGTTATCAATGACAGATACTCGTAGATACAGAACTTTTATTATACATATTAGAAAACTACAACATTACATTACTTTTTGACATAATCACCATTCAAATTGAGGCACTTGTCATTACATCTTACAAGGTTTAAAATTCCTTAGTAGCAGTCAGCATGCCCCAATGCTTGTTATGGATGGCTCATCTGAGTTTTTGTAACGTTTCACAGTAGACTTCTGAATTGATGCTCAAACCACTCTCCCTGAACCTCACTAGAAGTACTCCTTTGGCATCTTCACATATGGCGGGATTTTCTATGGCACCACTTCCAGTGTGGTGTTGGTTCACAATAATGCTCACCCACACGCCAATAGGTGCACCTAAGAACTTTTGAAGCAGTTCCGTTGGGATGTTTTTGATCACCTCCCCCATAGCCCAGATTTGGCACCGAGCAATGACTACTAAGGAATTTCAAACCTTGTAAGACATTATGACAAGTGCCTCAATTTGAATGGTGATTATGTTGAAAAGTAATGTAATGTTGTAGTTTTCTAATGTGTATAATAAAAGTTCTGTATCTGCGAGTTTCTGTCATTGATAATCAAACGGTTTATATCCAAATTGCCATCGTATGCTGAGTTCAAAGTGGAGCTATATATAAAAACAATTCTGAAACAGGCAAAGGTCTTTTTTATTCCATCAGACCTCTGAATTTTCTCTTTATTCCACATTTTAAAGAAGTAGAAAGTAGTGTTATATGTAATGCTACGGAACCAGTTGTGGCAAATTTAGATAATATTCCAGCTTTGATGGATTTCTATTTTTAATAAGAACTGATTTGCTACTGAAATTATTTTATATAATCTCTTTCTTGCTTAATTATTGCATAATATTTGATTTTCTTATTTGTTGTTTACTTATGTAATTTCATCTAGAAACACTGAATCCAAGCATTTGAAACAACAAAATCATTTGGAATGGTTAAAATTAGATGATGTTTATTTAATCTATAAAAGACTGTGATCGTCCCATGAAATTACACTTTTAAATCACCTCTCAAGGCATATAATTAGGAGGTCACAACTTAATATACATGTTCAGTATGTATTTTAAAGCAGAATCTGATGTGAAGCTATTTCTTTTGCCAGAAAATTTTGTGAATGGAAGAATGCATAATAAGACTAGGAGAATTCTCTTCATTTTTTTATCTTAATATTTTATAATATATAAATGCTTGTGGTATATAAATGCTTGTAAAATAAAAAAATCTTTATTTCAGGATTGAAAAATTTTACTTTTCTGAAATCATGGGTTACCTCATGAAAAGTGCCCAGTTTCGTGATGACTAGATGATAAGTTGTTTAAATGAGACATTCCAGACCTGGGGTGTTGTTGACAATATTTAGGAAGGGGAGCTTGATCTCAATGTTTATGTTTGGCATTTGAATATACTGTATCTAAAAGAGTCAAAGCCAATCTGCCATTTTATTTTATTTTTTAAAAGTATTGCCAGCTGCCTTTTTAATTAAAAAGGGACTAGATGTTGGAAATGCTATTAATCACTAAGACTATTTTGTGATGGTTGGAATGAACCTTCAGTTTTTTTACTGAGTGAATAGTTGGGGGTAAATCATTTGATAGGACATCCACTTACACAAGTTGAAAAATAGTATTTTATTGCCCTAAGGAAATCAGTGACATTTTCTGCTTAAATTATATCAGCAACTCCTGCCTTTTCCTTAGTTCTCACCCTATCTTCTATTAGCCATTGCAACTAAAAAAAAATACAACTCAACTCTGTTCTTGAATCAATCATCTTTATTTTTCCAAACACCAGGTCCTCAACATTAATTTTCCTTCTATACTACTTTTTGATAGCTGTATACAGCTCTGTATATATGAACACACAGTCACTTCTCTGACCTTTATTTTATTACCAAGGCTTTCATTTAACAACTGTTTGCATTTATTCTGTGTATCGTTATTTGTTCCATTATAAAATTGGTGTTCCATTCAGCTATTTCTATACTATATTTATTTGCTTATTTCTGCATTGACCCAAATGTCTCAAAAAATCCTTTGTCATTGTTTGTTTATTTGTTTTATGTTTTAAGTTCTCCTTTGAATGCTTCCTATGAACTCTACAACATAAGGCAGTTAAGTTTGTAGCTGGTGTCCCTGCATTGGGATATCCCATGTTGTTAAAGATAGTCTCTTGTTGCTAAAAAAGAGGAGTTTGTTTTTTCTAGTAAATTAAATTTATCTTAATAATAAGAGTAGAATTTTACATCTAACCACTATATTTATTATAAAGTACAAAATATTTTAATTAATTTGTTTTTAATGTAACCTATCATATGTCTTTTATTTTATAACTGTAAAATAGTAGAAATTTTGTTTGTTTACTATGTATTATGTCATGTATACAATATTTACATATATATTACATATATATTAACATAAAACAATAATGAAATAGTTTTAGGCCATTTAAAATATTTTTATTTCTACACAATGAAGTACTTGGGAATTTGAAAGCTAGGAGGCCTGGATTCTAAAAAATACATATATTTACTTCATAGCAATGGTATTAATTAATAGGGCAGAAAAATATATGTGTCAACACTGCTAACATCGGATGTTCTTGCTTTGACAACAGATGGAAATGCAGCCATTTTTCTCTATTGCTTTTAGAGTTAGTTGATGCTGGGAGGGGGAATGTGGATGAGAGTTCAGCTACTCATAACAATAATAACTCAGCCGTGGGAACCCAAGGTCATTGGGCCAGAGTTGATAAGAGTTGTGGCAGGCTGGAGAGCTGGGGAGAAAGCCTGTGCTTCAAGCTAATTGGGGAATGTGATTTATGACTGTTTATTGGAGGAGTGAATTGTGCTTTGTTACTTTGTATCCAGGGGAGGGGAATTTTGGTTCCGATTATGTAGTGCTGATACTTTGTTTCTCGAATAAAAGATTCTTTAACGTAAACAATGCTTTGTTCTTTTGAAGAGTTTCATCTGTTGGAACCATGACAATATGAACATAAAAGACAATTTCATTTTATTCATCAAATTAACCTTATACTGTATTTTTTAAAATTAATTCTTATAGCAATTTCCTCTGTACTGCTATTCTAAAATAATAGGAAAAGGTTCTAAAATTCAAGAATCCATTTTAGAAACTAAGGGGAAATACAGCTAGTCCTCCACTTATGATAGTTCATTTAGTGACCATTCGACGTTTTCATCAGCACTGAAAAAAGTGACTTATGACAGTTTTTCACACTTAGGACCACTACAGCATCCCCATGGTCATGTGATCAAAATCCAGGCACTTGGCAACTGACTCACATTTACGACGGTTGCAGTGTCCCAGGGTCATGGGATACCTTTTGTGACCTTCTGACAAGCAAAGTCAATGGGGAAACCAGATTCACTTAACGCCCATATTACTAATTTAACAACTGCAGTGATTCACTTAATAACTGTGGCAAGAAAGGTTGTAAACTGGGACAAATCTCACTTAATAAATGTCTCTCTTAGCAACAGAAATGTTGGGCTCAATTATGGTTGTAAGTTGAGGACTACCCGTAATTGCAATTGTAAGATACTGATTATGTGTTATTAATTGTCTTTATGATTATTATGTGTTATTAATCGTCTTTATGAATCATGCTAGGAACAAAAAGCAGTTCTGTTCATATGTGTATAGCACTGAAAATCTGATAGGAAATGTTCTGCACATCCAATTATTGGGAGGGGAGAGAAAAGGTATACATGAGGCACAGCAAAGTGGACCAATTAAAGTTATATAAAAATAAAAGCAGAAGTTGCATTTCCTCTGAGAACAGAATACTGGGCTTCATTATTTCATAGGCAATGTACTCCTGGGTGAAGATTTATTTTATGTGATTTTATTAAACAGGCAATGCCAAAGTTATACACTTCATCTTTTGCAATTAATTAAATCCTTTATGATAAAAACATACTTACTGTAGAACTTCACTGGTTCTCCCATTCTGTTTTGTACATACTTCCACTGCTGTTTTGATTTTCTAATCAGAAACACTAGGAATACAAAGTTGTATATGACAATCTCTCTAAGAGATAAAGTTATGTAACAATGTTTCAATGTGTTTAGGGATATAATCATTGAAAATGCCTGGGCAAACTGCTCATAGTAGACCAGTTGGATGGAAGTTAGAGAAAGAATATGGCTCTGAACACAAATGCATAATATTACATTTAGGAGCCATACAGCCAATCTTCTCAATTCATTTATTTTGACAACCACATAATGGGAAAATACTGAAGATCTGAGTGTCAAACACATGTGAGTGTCTGCACTGTGAAGTGATAAAAATCTGCACAGTGGCAAACAAAAACCCGCCCTCTCTACAATCCTTGAATAAAGAATTCTTTTTCCAATTTACTTTTTTCTATGACTGTCTTTATAACCAAAAGCTCAAAGGTACAAATTCTATTTTCCTGTGGGCTGGCATATTATAAAATTCCATAGAATTCAGCTATAAGCACGTACAATATCTAGACAAGTTTTCATGGATTTCTTTTTGAAATAAAAACAATAATTATATTAATTATTGTATGCATATGTAATTTAGCTTCCTCTCTCCTTCTGAAAAGCTGGCACGCTGCTTTTTATAAACACTGTATTACCAACCACTAAATAAAAAATGAGAGATGTATGGCCAACACCCATTTCTGTAAATATATCAGTTCATGAATAAAGGTGTTCTTAAATTTATTTCTGAAAGAGCTTGATTTGGAATAAACAGGGTTTTTGATAAAGTGATAAAGATGTAAGTCTGCCATACCAGTAACAGCAGAAAATGAGAAGATATGATGGCATTATGATTAAACTGAAAAAAATATATACAGAAGGCTTTGAAAAAAGAGTTTATATCTCAATAAAAGAACATCTGCAAGATGTCTGGTATAAGGACAGCATTCTAGGATCTTGTAATATTAGCAAAAGCTTGGATAAACTCAAGGATTTAAGAACTTGTGATGTGGACTAGCAAGATCCTTGTTATGGATATAACAGTGATATGATAGGTGAGACAATCTCTTG
>NW_015386776.1:742321-744895 GCF_001527695.2 Protobothrops mucrosquamatus | reverse complement strand
ATACAGAAGGCTTTGAAAAAAGAGTTTATATCTCAATAAAAGAACATCTGCAAGATGTCTGGTATAAGGACAGCATTCTAGGATCTTGTAATATTAGCAAAAGCTTGGATAAACTCAAGGATTTAAGAACTTGTGATGTGGACTAGCAAGATCCTTGTTATGGATATAACAGTGATATGATAGGTGAGACAATCTCTTGTAGAAGAGATGAATTAAAAGTTCTCAATCATGTGCTGTCACAGAGGGATAGTATAAAGTGCTGAATTAATTGAATTATTGACTTTTTCATCTGATTAGCTAAATCAGCATTTTGTTTATGAAATCTTTTTCTGCATTCAATAGCTATTAAGACATTGATCAATCCTAGTTAAATTCTGAGATTTCAGATTTAATTTCAAACTTTATATAAACAGTTTTCTTTCATTATTTCACTAGCATTTCATAACAAAACATTTGTACTGCTTTGACAGAAATGAGTGGGCCATTTTCCATACCATTTCTATGCATTTCAATATATCAGGTTTATGCAATAAGTCTCCCATGTCTGAATATGTTCAATTAGTTTTCTTATTTTAAAATTAAATTTATATTTTGCAGTTTATTCAGGGAGCTCAAAGGAGTTTATATGGAGAATCTGATTTCCAGAAGTCCCTCAACACATGGTAATGTTAACAGGCCTGGAGGTCCCATGGAACCAGAGACATGTTTAAATGGCTCCACTACTGAGGTGAGTATATGACATTATCTCTTTGCCTGGGGTTTTTATATTTTAAAATGTTAGTTCTAATATTTTAATTTTGACTTTCTATATTTTAATACTTGTTTTTATAAGTATTTTTATTTAATTATTGTATGCCACCCAGAGTCACTTCTGGTGAGATGGGTGGCTATATAAATTTGATTGTGCCCTGGTGGTGCAGTAGTTAGAATGCAGTATTGCAGGGAAACTTTGCCCACAGCTTGGAGTTCAATCCTAACAGAGCTCAAGGTTGACTCAGCCTTCCATCCTTCCAAGGTTGGTAAATGAGGAGCCAAATTGTTGGGAGTAATATGCAAGTAATCCTTCTACATTGTAAATCGCCGAGCAGTATATAAGCCTAAATGTTATTGCTATAACCTTATACAATCATATTAGAGATATATTGTATAAATCATTTGGGTTTGAGGTGAGCAGTGAGATGTTCAGTTTAACAACATCAAAATATTTAGGATAGTTAAAACAAAAAGGACCCCCAAAATCCCATTTGAATCTCTCCGAATGCTGAAATAAATAGTAATTTATCAAACTACATACAGCATAAGATGAGAAGCAGAAAAAGCTGTATATGATAGAGGGATTATAGATTATATACTTATACATAATATAAAGGATAAAATGGATCAAGTTTATTTGCTCCTGTCATAATACTAAAAGTCAGGATTATTCAGTGAAGTAGAACTGTAAGATCTTCTGCAGAGATTAAAGGAACATAGAAACAGTCAAACAATGGAATTTGCTTTCATGAAATATGCAGATATCATTAAGTCAGGCAGCTTTAAAAATTATAACATTCATTTTGCATAGGTACAGTATATCAATGGATATTGTCTAAGACAGTGACTCTAATATTAGTCTCTAATAATAGACATAACATGCCACTCAATAGTAGGGTTAGGAAAAGGATTGTTCATAGCTATCTTCGCTAGAGGTAGAATCTTAATTGTGGGTTTCTATAAATATATGGTTAGCAAGTGTAAAAAGGAACAAAATATTGGACTAAAAGTTTTATGATTTCATTATCACTTTTTATATGTTGTTCATTCTTCACTGTTGCTAAGAAGCAAACTAATATATAACTAAGCAGTACAAATTCTCAGATGCACTATTAACTGAGAACTAATCAAATGTGCAAAACATTGCATTATGTGGCTCATACACTTAGCATACAAAAGGAAATATTAAATTAGTGATTTGCTAAACAATAAAAATAATTTTCATATGGTACTGTTAACTAAAAATTTATCCAAATATGCAAGGCAGTTCATAATGTGATTTATGCAGCCAGCTATCAAATTAATTAATGAGACACCTTGTAGAGATTCTGTTGAAATTATTGTTATTGTACTGTGGGAAGTCAAAGCCCCAGAGAAGGAAATATTAAAAAGAAAAAAATATTTTTCACCAAAAGGATTTTTAAAAGCATTTTTTGAAAAGCAGAAACCAAACCTTGCCTCATCTCTTTGCCCAAACCAGTAGCTAGGCCTATACAAATGCAGATGTGGAACCATCAGGAAGTTTGGAGCCAGGGATCTCAAGACAAAGGAAGCTCTTAAGAGTCATTGGCCCCATCACCAGGGAAACAGGATATGACTTTTGGGACATAATGGGACTAACCATTACCATCAAGTATACCAGAGAGGCACACCTGGGCTCAGGTCAGAATACGTGACAGGAAATAGCCTCAAAGTTCATGCCACAGGAACAGGAAGACTTCCAAACAGGAAGCTAGGGAGGGTATAAAAAAAGCTACTGGCCATGTGCTCAGCCTCTTTCTTCTCTGCTCTTTCCTGAAGAGCCATCTCTCTGCTTCTGCA